>NC_084626.1:16030029-16174978 GCF_033978795.1 Nerophis ophidion
TAAATTGTATTTATTTACTAGCAAGCTGGTCTCGCTTTGCTCGAAATTTTTGATTCTAAGAGAGACAAAACTCAAATAGAATTTGAAAATCCAAGAAAATATTTTAAGGACTTGGTCTTAACTTGTTTAAATAAATTAATTTATTTTTTTACTTTGCTTCCTATAACTTTCAGAGAGACAATTTTAGAGAAAAAAATACAACCTTAAAAATTATTTTATGATTTTTAAACACATATATCTTTTTACCTTTTAAATTCCTTCTTCTTCTTTCCTCACAATCCAAATCAATGCTCAAGTAGTTGTTTTTTTTATTGTAAAGAATAATACATATATTGCAATTTAATTCTTCATTTTAGCTTCTGTTTTTTTGACATAGAATACTTGTGAAATATTTATTCAAACTTATTATGATTAAAATTCAAAAACATTATTCCGGCAAATCTAGAAAATCTGTAAAATCAAATTTAAATCGTATTTCAAAGTCTTTTTTGTTTTGGAAAATCTAGAAGACATAATGATTTGACTTTGTTAGAAATATAGCTCGGTCCAATTTGTTATACATTCTAACAAAGTGCAGATTGGATTTTTACCTATGTAAAACATGTCATCAAAAATATATATTTTTTGGGAGAAATCATTAGAATAATCAGTGTTTTGTTAATAATAACATAGAGTTTAAGGTAAATTGAGCAAATTGGCTATTTCTGGCAATTTATTTAAGTGTGTATCAAACTGGTAGCCCTTCGCATTGATCAGTACCCAAGAAGTAGCTCTTGGTTTCAAAAGGGTTGGTGACCCCTGTCCTAGATGAAGCTTGCTAACATGTAGGGAAGGATCAGAAGAAAAAATAAAAACGAAGCAGAATGTTTCCACCTCCATGTTTGGGAGGTTGTTTTTAGGCTTCCACTGCGCACATAACCAGACTGAGATTAACTGGGTTTTAATTTGGTTTGGTTTGCTGTGATTGTTATTTGTACTACAGGATCATGAGATAATATTGCAATATTGGATTATTGCAATAACCTCCTTTTGGTCGTCCCTTCACTCAAGGGTTGACAAAAGTATTGATACTTCGATACTTCAAAATTGCTATTCACATCCAAATAGTGATTTGTATTAATTGCAATTTTAAACCAATTTTTGTGAATTGATTAAAAAAAAAAATGGTAACACTTTAGTGTGGGGAACAAATTCTAAAGTAACAAAGACTTGATTTAGAGTTATTTGACTATGGTTACGGTTAGGGTTAGGGTTAAACGGTTAGGGTTAGGGTTAGGGTTAAACGGTTAGGGTTAGGGTTATAATAAGGCCATGTGGAATTAGGCATTAATAAGACTAAGTAATGACTAGTTAAGAGCCAATATGATACTGTGGGGAGACGGAGCCGACGGGCCGACGGCAGGGCGGGACAAGCTTTGGCCCGGCTCAAGATGGCGGCCAGGAGGCGGAGTATGCAGCGGAACAAAGAGGCGGGACGTGCCTGCAGCGACGTTGCCACAATCAAGATCAGGTGTGTGACACACACACCGGTTCCCAATCTGCCTATCTCCTCGCAGCGTTTAAGAGGGGAGAAGGAGAAAGGAGCGAGAGAGAGAGTTGGAGTGTCCACAGGAGAGCAGAAGCGACAACAAAAGACGAACGATTGAAGAATGGGCCCTAGAGGAAGACGACGTCACCGGCAGCCTAAAAGCCAGCCGAGACGAGCAGCGGAGGAGGAGGCGCTGAAAAGCGGCCCGATTGACTTTGACGCTTCAATATTTGAAAAAATAAAACAGTCAAACCTGCTCGATGCGATGTCCTTCCTAGATGGTCCATGCAATCCACACTACCACGGTCAGAGTCGTTCACAGTTACTAATTTGCATGTTAATAGACAACTAATTAATGTTTAAGAAGTTCCCCAAACTAAAGTGTTACCCAAAAAAATATTGCCAATCCATTTTTGGATTAAAAATGTTGAATAACTATTATTTATATGGTTACTACTCAATCAATCAAACCTAATTTATAAAGCGCTGTTCATACATAAAAGAAATGCAATGCAAAGTGCTTTACAGAGTTAAAAACAATACTCCGGTGACCCATATCCCCCATTATCACATACGTATGTACAAACACAAACACCAAACACACACACACAACATACATACAAATGCAACTATATGGACCAATGATTGCATGACTGAGTACAGAGGAGACATGTGAGTAAACACTATCACAGGAGCCATCTGCACCAGGAGGTCATCAGACCATGGCCACCAGGACGCTGACACAAAGGCACCCCCACAAGCACGGCTGATAGCCCCTGAGGCCGATGGCTCATCTGAGGAAACAGTACTGTTGCTCTTTTAATATTTCTTGGTTTACCTTTTGTTTAGTATTGTATCAGTGTCATCTCATTTGCTTTGTAAATCTCTAAGCTTTGAAAAATGGGACTGAGTAAGTGTTGCTCCCCTTAATTTCATTAGATTGATAACAGTTTGTGATATTTGTAGATAAAGAGTAAATAAATACAAATATTAATTTAAAAAAGATAATAATAATTTTTCGCCAGCATTACATGTATAACTCATACGTCAGCAGCCAAGAAGTGCTTTTGTAACCTGTAACCTATTTTGAAAAAAAAATTAAGTTAAAGTACCAATGATTGTCACACACATACTAAATGTGGCGAAATTATTCTCTCCATTTGACCCATCACCCTTGATCACCCCCTGGGAGGTGAGGGGAGCAGTGGGCAGCAGCGGTGCCGCGCCCGGGAATCATTTTTGGGGATGTAACCCCCAATTCCAACCCTTAATGCTGAGTGCCAAGCAGGGAGGTAACGAGTCCCATTTTTATAGTCTTTGGTATGACTCGGCCAGGGTTTGAAGTCACGACCTACTGATCTCAGGGCGGACACTCTAACCACTAGGCCACTGAGTAGGTGAAGGTTTTATTATCATTTATTAGGGGGGTCCAAAAAATTTTTGGGGAATGAATCACAATTTTTATTTGTAACAATTCTTAATCGATTAAAAAAATTTAAATTATAATTTTTTTATGTTATAATTTTTTTTTTTTTATTCTGTCCAGCCACCAAAGCAAACTCTATTTGATACCAACTTAGAGTTAATCTAAGATGGACTCATGCAAAGTGGAAAAGTGTTCTGTGGTCTGACGGGTCCATATTTTAAATTATTTTAGGAAACTGTAGACATAAAGGTACATACAGGTTTTGGAGCAACATATGTTGCCATCCAAGCAAAATCTTTGTCATGGACGCCCCTGCTTATTTCAGCAAGACAATGCCAAGCCACAATCTGCACGTGTTACAACAATGTGGCTTCATAGTAAAAGAGTGCAGGTAAAAGACTGACCTGCCTGTAGTCCAGACCTGTCTCCCATTGAAAATGTCTGGCGCAATATGAAGCCTAAAATACGACAACGGAGACCCCAGACTGTTGAACAACTTAAGCTGTACATCAAGCAAGAACGGGAAATAATTCCACCCGAAAAGCTTCAAAAATTGGTCTCCTCTTTTCCCAAACGTTTACTGAGTGTTGTTAAAAGGAAAGGCCATGTAACACAGTGGTAAAAATGCCCCTGGGCCAACTTGTTTTGCAATGTGTTACTGCAATTAAATTGTAAGTTAATGACAATTGCAAAAAAAAAATAAAAGTTTCTAAGTTCGAACATTAAATATCTTGTCTTTGCAGTCTATTCAATTGAATATACGTTCAAAAGGATTTGTACTTCATTGGATTCGGTTTTTGTTTACGATTTACACATCGTGCCAACTTCACTGGTTTTGGGTTTTGTATTTATTGGTGGGAGCCTGTCACAAATTTGGTCCTGCCAGTTTGCTCTCAATCATAAAAAAGAAAATAGATATTGCATCGTCACTTGCACCGTCACTTGCACCATACGTTTCACAACACACCTAATACACACGTGCTTTGCTAGAGAACGACATAGCAGAAGAGATGCATGTTGCCACTCTATCGAGGTACCCATAAAAAGTGAAACGAAAGAGGAAAAATGAAAGACTGTCCTGCGTCATGCATTCATCCGCTTATCAAATACAAGCGGCCATTGAAAGCCAAGTACTCGTCATGCATGTGAGAGCGTAGATCCGCCACCACAAGCCAAGGAAGTGAGCTTTACATGTGCAGAAAATTGCTACACCACCTTTATTAATTTCACAAGTGCTTAGAAAACAGAACTTAGAATCACTCTTCACTCCGGTGGCAAAATACTTAAACCAGTGGTGTTCACAGTTTGGCAAGAAGGCTATTTGCAGAACGCAGGCACTTTTTTTATGGACCCATGGGAATTTTTTTAAAACAATGAAAAAGAAAAACAGGAAACAATTGGCAAATATGCATAACGTAATACAAAAATAAGTTGTAGAAATATATTGGTACTAGTATATGCTAATAAGATAGCGATGAGGAGGCCCGTTACCCCAGTTTTTGCTTGCAACCTAAAACATTCATCAATCCATCCATTTCCTACCGATTGTCCCTTTTGGGGTGGCTGCGGATGCTGGAGCCTATTTCAGCTCCTTTGGGCGGAAGGCGGCGCACACCCTGGACAAGTCGCCACCTCATCGCAGGGCCAATACAGATAGAGAGACAACATTCACACTCACATTCACACACTAGGGCCAATAACAATTACAAACCCTGTTTCCATATGAGTTGAAAAATTGTGTTAGATGTAAAGATAAACGGAATACAATGATTTGCAAATTATTTTCAACCCATATTCAGTTGAATATGCTACAAAGACAACATATTTGATGTTCAAAACTGCTAAACATTGTTTTTTGTTGTAAATAATCATTAACTTTAGAATTTGATGCCAGCAACACGTGACAAAGAAGTTGGGAAAGGTGGCAATAAATAATGATAAAATTGAGCAATGCTCATCAAACACTTATTTGGAACATCCCACAGGTCTGCAGGCTAATTGGGAACAGGTGGGTGCCATGATTGGGTATAAAAACAGCTTCCCAAAAAATTCTCAGTCTTTCACAAGAAAGGATGGGGTGAGGTACACCCCTTTGTCCACATCTGCGTGAGTAAATAGTCAAACAGTTTGAGAACAATTTTTCTTAAAGTGCAATTCCAAAAAATTTAAGGATTTCAACATCTACGGTCCATAATATCATCAAAGGGTTCAGAAAATCTGGAGAAATCACTCCTCGTAAGCGGCATGGCCGGAAACCAACATTGAATGACCGTGACCTTCGATCCTTCGGACGGCACGGTATCAACAACCGACATCAATCTCTAAAGGATATCACCACATGGGCTCAGGAACACTTCAGAAAACCACTGTCAGTAAAAACAGTTCGTCGCTACATCTGTAAGTGCAAATTAAAGCTCTACTATGCAAAGCGAAAGCCATTTATCAACAACATCCAGAAACGCTGCCGGCTTCTCTTCGCCCGAGATCATCTAAGTTGGACTGATGCAAAGTGGAAAAGTGTTCTGTGGTCTAACGAGTCCACATTTCTGGAAATATTGGACATTGTGTCATCCGGACCAAAAGGGAAGCGAACCATCCAGACTGTTATCGACGCAAAGTTCAAAAGCCAGCATCTGTGATGGTATGGGGGCGCATTAGGCCCAAGGCATGGGTAACTTACACATCTGTGAAGGCAACATTAATGCTGAAAGGTACATACAGGTTTGGGAACAACATATGCTGCCATTTTTCATGGACGCCCCTGCTTATTTCAGCAAGACAATGCCAAGCCACATTCAGCACGTGTTACAACAGCGTGGCTTCGTAAAAAAAGAGTTTGGGTGCTTTCCTTACCCGCCTGCAGTCCAGACCTGTCTCCTATCAAAGATGTGTGGCGCATTATGAAGCGTGTAATACGACAGCGGACACCCCGGACTGTTGAAAGACTGAAGCTCTTCATAACCAACCTCGTCACGTCCGTTGTGTCCTGAGCAAGACACTTCACCCTTGCTCCTGATGGGTGCTGGTTGGCGCCTTGCATGGCAGCTCCCTCCATCAGTGTGTGAATGTGTGTGTGAATGGGTAAATGTGGAAGTAGTGTCAAAGAGCTTTGAGTACCTTGAAGGTAGAAAAGCGCTATACAAGTACAACCCATTTATTTATAAAACAAGAATGGTAAGGAATTCCACTTTCAAAGCTTCAACAATTAATTTCCTCAGTTCCCAAACGTTTATTGAGTGTTGTTAAAAGAAAAGGTGATGTAACACAGTGGTGAACATGCCATTTCCCAACTACTTTGGCACGTGTTGCAGCCATGAAATTCTAAGTTAATTATTATTTGCAAAAAAAAAATAAGTTCATGAGTTTGAACATCAAATGTCTTGTTTTTGTAGTGCATTCAATTGAATATGTGTTGAAAAGGATCTGCAAATCATTGTATTCCGTTTATATTTACATCTAACACATTTTCCCAGTTCATATGGAAACGGGGTTTGTAAAAAAAGAGACCGCTCGTATCCCAAAAAAACTGGTAAGGCGGGGCACCCCCATTCCGAGTTCCCCCTGAATCGTTCAAGAGGAAGTCTCACACAATTGACGTTTTTCCTTTTTCTTGAGAAAAAATGTTTTCTCAGTTTGTTCACCATGTATCAACTCACTCTTTCCTCCACGAGTGTCATGGTAACAGACCAGAGGAATGGAAGAGAGGGTTAGTGAGGGATGTATTTGGGTGAGTTGGGGTTATGAGGCAATCAGTTGAACATTGCCCTGGCAGGATGAGATGAAAGCATCAAGTGACAGCACCACTGATGGGACAAGAAGGAATAGTCTACGAGTGATAAAGATGAAGAACGGATGGATTGAATTTATTCATTTGTTCAAGGAAATTTAAAATAATCTACATAATTTTGCATGCATGGTGTCGCAGGAGTCTTACTACTGGAAATATGAGTTAACGAACTTCACCTAACTTCCTATCTATATACTTAAAAGGGAATTGCACTTTTTTGGGGGGATTGTTTCCTATTATCCAACAATCATTATGTAGGACAGGCACATGTTTTTCTTTGTTTACATTCTAACTATAGTAAATATTCATCCATCCATTTACTACCGCTTATTCCCTTTTGGGGTCGCGGGGGGCGCTGGCGCCTATCTCAGCTACAATCGGGCGGAAGGCCGCGTACACCCTGGACAAGTCGCCACCTCATGGCAGACTAGTAAATATACGTGATGAAAAGTATGCTAGCCTATAAAACGCTTACAAAAATCGTAATTATCTCCATCAATTTTTTGTATACATGCTGTAAATAAATGTGTAATGTAGTAACAGGCACATTTATAACATGTGCATATTTTGATCAGCAACCCGCGGCTCAAAAGCCGCATGCGGCTCTTTAGTGCCGCCCTAGTGGCTACCTGGAGCTTTTGAAAAAAAGGATTGACAATCGAAAAAGGTGGGGAAAAAATATTTTTTCTGTTTGAGAAAAAACAAGACAAAAACATCGTTTTGTCCTACAAATGTTGGCGGTTCTTGAACTCACCGTAGTATGGACTGTGACGCAACAGTTTATTTACATGTACAATCTTCCACTCATTGTTTGTCTCATTTTGTCCACTAAAAGTTTTATGCTGTGTGTGGATGCACAAAGGTGCACTTTGTTGATGTTATTGACTTGTTGGAGTGCTAATCCGGCATATTTGTTCAGTGCATGACTGCAAGCTAATAAATGCTAACATGCGATTTCGGCTAGCTGTATGTACATATTGCATCATTATGCCTCATTTGTAGGTATATTTGAGCTTATTTAATGTCCTTTATTTTTGTCCTCATTGTATATAATTTAGTTGTGCATGTTTCATGACACATAATCTGTATGTAATATTGGCTGCATTTCAGATAGTTGTGTCTGCCATATTGTTCCAGACCACAGCAAACATTACCTCGCTTGCCAAAGATTGTAATTAAAAGAAGACAGCCTGCCGTTTCCTTTAACTTGGACACACACATTTTTACCTTGGGTCATTAAAAGCCAGTCATTTCCAGGAGTTATCTCACCTTCTGAGGAGACTCTGATTTACTAATGTTTTCTAATGTTGTATGAATGTATAGAATAAATATAAAATCTTAACTTTTCTGTCAACGAAGATTTGCTTCAGCCTGTGACACATAGTCATTTTGATAGTAGGCTATTATAGCTAATATAAACACTTACGTCATGTGTTGCCTTCATTATAAGACTAATATACAGCCTTTCATTTTTTGCGGCTCCAGGCATATTTGTTTTTTGGTCCAATATGGCTCTTTCAACGTTTTGGGTTGCCGACCCCAGGTTTAAGCATACAGTGGCACAATAATTTCACAAAAGCATCATAACGTTCGCTTCTTCCTTAAATAACAATCCTGATTTGTGCTCACTACAGACTTCACAAGAGCCCACAAATATTATAAAACATCACTTACTGAACGATGTCTGCTCTCACCGGGATGCCGATTGTTAAGATTTTTTTATGTTCCCGTTTAGATGAAGAATGACTTATAATTTTCGCAAAGGAAAAAGGGGATGGAACCAAGCCTCTTTGTGTTTTTATCGAAATTCCCAGGTCTAAAATGGATGCCAAAATTGAACAACTTGTCGGATTGTGTCTCATCCTGCTACTATCAAGATGAGATGCATTATTTATGATCTACACACAAACTGTCACAAGCTCTGAGACAAGCAAGCAGCTCAACAGCCAATGATGTCAATATGGCAGCACCCGCTCGTTAGCTCTCTCTGATAACGGCGCAGTTTGTCTGCATTGGTGCTAATAACTACAATATTACTAATACCGTAATTTCCGGATTATAAGGCACATTTATAATCATTTTTTTTTCTCTTAAAGACTCGACAGTGCGCCTTATAACCCGCTGCCCATAGTAATAGGAATAAGTTTGGTTGAGCTTATCCACCTCAAAGCTATTTTATTTGGTACATTTTGTAATGATAAGTGTGATCAGCAGATGGCAGTCAAATACAATAAATAATTGTAGGCTGCACTATGATGGCAATATGACTCAAATAAACAACACCAACATTTTATATCCATCCATTGAAAATATAGAACATTACACACAGCACTCAAAAAGCTATTAAAATGTTTTAGTACGACTTTGGTAAACTATGAAGCCACACCGCTGGATGTGTTTCAACGTACAAGTATTATTAAGGTGTGTGTATAAGGTAAGACATTACCTGGCGGTTTGTTTCGCAAAATTATACAAACACAACTTTTCTTACCTTCTGGTACCTGCTGATCTGTATTTTGGGATCTGTATGAATCCTGAAAAATTGCGCACATCTGCCTTTGTAGTCCATAGTCGATAAACTCCTTTTTTTTCTTGATCTTCTTGTTATGGGACGTTCATCCTCCGCTGTTGCCATTTCTAATTTGAAGTAGTGTATAGTTCTTACTTATATCCGTCAGTAAACTCGCCATGAAAGTTTACATTATTCATCCCAAGAACTTTAGTTAATAAAGAGTTCTGTTCGGACGTTTTTTCACGGGACACATTTCTGCTGCTGGTGTTTCCGGATGAGGAGATGCTGCTCAGTTATTGATTTACGTAAAGTCTGAATGTCATTAAAACAGTTACCTCCATCTTTTGACACTTCTTCCACTCCTGTCCTTGCATGCTACACCTCTACAACAAAGATGGCGGGGAGAAGACGCGGCCGAAGGTAAGCCAAGTAAATTGATACTTTTATTAGTAGATTGCACAGTACAGTACATATTCCGTACAATTGACCACTAAATGGTAACACCCGAATAAGTTTTTCAACTTGTTTAAGTCGGGGTCCACGTTAATCAATTCATGGTAATAATAAGACTGCCCACAAAGCGACTGTTTGAAAGCGACTTGAAGATGATCCATAAAACATAAACCATGCAACATTTTGATCAAATAACCCCCTTTTAATGTTTATTTAGACCACAAGGAAGTGTTTTCCATCCATCCATCCATCCATCATCTTCCGCTTATCCGAGGTCGGGTCGCGGGGGCAACAGCCTAAGCAGGGAAGCCCAGACTTCCCTCTCCCCAGCCACTTCGTCTAGCTCTTCCCGGGGGATCCCGAGGCGTTCCCAGGCCAGCCGGGAGACATAGTCTTCCCAACGTGTCCTGGGTCTTCCCCGTGGCCTCCTACCGGTTGGACGTGCCCTAAACACCTCCCTAGGGAGGCGTTCGGGTGGCATCCTGACCAGATGCCCAAACGACCTCATCTGGCTCCTCTCGATGTGAAGGAGCAGCGGCTTTACTTTGAGTTCCTCCCGGATGGCAGAGCTTCTCACCCTATCTCTAAGGGAGAGCCCCGCCACACGGCGGAGGAAACTCATTTCGGCCGCTTGTACCCGTGATCTTATCCTTTCGGTCATGACCCAAAGCTCATGACCATAGGTGAGGATGGGAACGTAGATCGACCGGTAAATTGAGAGCTTTGCCTTCCAGCTCAGCTCCTTCTTCACCACAACGGACCGGTACAACGTCCGCATTACTGAAGACGCCGCACCGATCCGCCTGTTGATCTCACGATCCACTCTTCCCTCACTCGTGAACAAGACTCCTAGGTACTTGAACTCCTCCACTTGGGGCAGGGTCTCCTCCCCAACCCGGAGATGGCACTCCACCCTTTTCCGGGCGAGAACCATGGACTCGGACTTGGAGGTGCTGATTCTCATTCCGGTCGCTTCACACTCGGCTGCGAACCGATCCAGCGAGAGCTGAAGATCCCGGTCAGATGAAGCCATCAGGACCACATCATCTGCAAAAAGCAGAGACCTAATCCTGCGGTTACCAAACCGGAACCCCTCAACGCCTTGACTGCGCCTAGAAATTCTGTCCATAAAAGTTATGAACAGAATCGGTGACAAAGGACAGCCTTGGCGGAGTCCAACCCTCACTGGAAATGTGTTCGACTTACTGCCGGCAATGCGGACCAAGCTCTGGCACTGATCGTACAGGGAACGGACCGCCACAATAAGACAGTCCGATACCCCATACTCTCTGAGCACTCCCCACAGGACTTCCCGAGGGACACGGTCGAATGCCTTCTCCAAGTCCACAAAGCACATGTAGACTGGTTGGGCAAACTCCCATGCACCCTCAAGAACCCTGCCGAGAGTATAGAGCTGGTCCACAGTTCCACGACCAGGACGAAAACCACACTGTTCCTCCTGAATCCGAGGTTCGACTATCCGACGTAGCCTCCTCTCCAGTACACCTGAATAAACCTTACCGGGAAGGCTGAGGAGTGCTATCCCACGATAGTTGGAACACACCCTCCGGTCCCCCTTCTTAAAGAGAGGAACCACCACCCCGGTCTGCCAATCCAGAGGTACCGCCCCCGATGTCCACGCGATGCTGCAAAGTCTTGTCAACCAAGACATCCCCACATCATCCAGAGCCTTAAGGAACTAAAAGTGTTTTCCATTTAGAAAAAATAAATACTAATATGACTTCTTTAATGTGCCTTATATATAAAAAAAAGATCCAAAATAGACCATTCATCGACAGTGCGCCTTATTATCCTGTGGGCCCTATGGTCTGGAAAATATGGTACCTGGTTATTATTGAGATCATGTAAATGTAAATGGAGTATTGTCGGATGACTATTTACTGGGTTTTAATGAGTGGAATAAAATACCTTCCTTTGACTTGTAAGCAGATGTATTTTTACCAGTGAGAATGCATTAAAAATATTGCATCTGTCTTCTTGTTTCTAGTAATGATTGGAAACGATAGGCGCAATTCCAAAAAAGTGCAGTTCCCCTTTAAGACCAACAGCAAATAACAATGAATAAATGGAGTTTACCCCACAACGTGATGCATGATCCACAGGCACAGTACATAATGCTCATCTATGGATGAGGAGGATGATGTGAGAGCCCATGTACAAATGGTGTCAATTGAGAAGTGAGACAACAAGTAGCTGCTGACGAAACGATGAAGAAAGGAGAAGAAATGTTTGCGGCATTCAAAGCCTTAACTCATTTGAGTTTAAATGACTTCAATCACTCCAGCTGAGCAGTCAAAACATTGCAAATGTCAGAGAAGGGGGAGCTAAAACGTGTCCTGCAGCTTGCTTTTATTTGCATTTTCTACAGATTATACAAAACCCAAAACCAGTGAAGTTGGCACAGTGTGTAAATTGTAAATAAAAACAGAATACATAGATTTGCAAATCATTTTCAACCTATATTCAATTGAGTAAACTGCAAAGATAAGATACTTTGTTTTTCCACTGGGAAATTCTAATTTTTTTGCAAATAATCATTAACTTAGAATTTAATGGCAGCAACACGTTGCAAAAAAGTTGGCACAAGGGCATTTTTGCCTGTGTATTTCATGGCCTTTCCTTTTAACGACACTCAGTAAACGTTTGGGAACTGAGGAGACCATTTTTTGAAGCTTTTCAGGTGGAATTTTTTTTTTTATTCTTGCTTGATGTACAGCTTAAGTTGTTCAACAGTCCAGGGTCTCCGTTGTGGTATTTTACGCTTCATAATACGCCACACATTTTCAATGGGAGACACGTCTGGACTGTTGTAGCACTTGGCCTGACATTGTCTTGCTGAAATAAGCAGGGGTGTCCAAGACAAAGACGCTGCTTGGATGGCAACATATGTTGCTCTAAAACCTGTATGTACATTTCAGGATAATGGTGCCTTTACAGATGTGTAAGTTACCCATGCCTTGGGCACTATTAGACCCCCATGCCATCACAGATGCTGGCTTTTGAGCTTTGCGCCTATAACACTCCAGATGTTTTTTTTTTTCCTTTTTGGTCAGAAAACAACATCCAGTTTCCAAAAATAATTTGATATGTGGACTCGTCAGACCACAGAACACTTTTCCACTTTGCATCAGTCCATCCTAGATGAGCTCTGTCCCAGGGAAGCTGGCAGCGTTTCTGGGTGTTGTTGATAAATGGCTTTGGCTTTGCATAGTAGAGTTTCAACTTGCACTTACAAATGTAGCGACAAACTGTAGTTACTGACAGTAGTTTTCTGAAGTGTTCCTGAGCCCATGTGGTGATATCATTTACACATTGATGTCGCTTTTTGATGCAGTACTGCCTAATGGACGGAAGGTCCATAATATCTTCACTTACTTATTTGTTGACAAAGTGGTGAGCCTCGCCCCATTCTTATTTGTGAATGACTTTCTCAGTCTTTTTTGCCACTTGTGCCAGCTGTTTTGAAACATCTAGCAGTCATCAAATTCCAAAGGAGCTAATATTTGCAAGAAATAACAACATTTTCCTGTTCAAACGTTAAATATCTGTATTTGCAGTCTATTCAATTGAATATAGTTTGAAAAGGATTTGCAAATTCTTGTATTTAGTTTTTATTTACCATTTATACAACTTGCCAACTAACACTGGTTTTGGGGTTTGTAATAAATGCCCCAGAAAACAGACTAAAGGACCCAAATCCACACTAAATGGTACCTGAAACAAAAATGACTGACTTTATGTGGATTAGAGTACAAGCTCTTGGATGATTATGTACATTTTTGCAATGTAGAGATTACCGGAGTGGCCCCCACAACCAGAAATTTTTCGACAAGCGGCCCTCTTTGGAAATCATTTGGACATCCCTACATCAGAGAACTTAGATATATGATAACACTGGTTAAAATTGTACATGGCAGCAAATCATAACAACCCCAGGTGGCATGCCAATATGTCCCTTGATGGCTGTGAGCACTTCAGAGGCGAAAACTCTCAAGTAAGGGCATATGTTAACAATTCAGTCCAAACGTGCGGTGCAGTGACAGAAACTGCGCCAGAAAACAGCATAGAGCCCGTTGAGAATAAAGCAAAGTCAATCAGAGCACCGTAAAGTAGGAAATATGAAGTGAGGGGAGAGAGGCGAGTGCGTCCGTTTTGATAAATCATCAGAGCGATCCGATCCGCTGAGATTAGCCAAGATGGCCGAGTAACATTAAATATGTTTCCATTCAGAAAGGAAGTAACCCTGCTTCAGTTATTCCTTTTTCTTTGCAGAAACACAAACATTGAGGGCTGTGTGTTAACACACACACACACACACACACACACACACACACACACACACACACACACACACACACACACTCACACACACACACACACGCACACACACGCACGCACACGCACGCACACTTTCTTGTATGTGACTCCTTCTTGGGACCTCCGAATAATGCCTACCTCTTTAGGACCACCCTTTCTAGATATATAAATATTTGTATTTACAACATTTATAATATATACATACTGTGCAAATATAAAAAAAGGTAAGCCATTAGTAACTTTTGTTTTACTTGTTTGTAATTGGTTTGAAATCTTCATTATTTACTTTAAGGGCTTCACGATGGAAAAGGGGTTAGTGCGTCTGCCTCACAATACGAAGGTCCTGCAGTCCTGGGTTAAATCACAGCAATTATCAGACATCTCTAGTCTTGAGTAGTCCTGAGTTCATTCCCGAGCTCGGGATCTTTCTGTGTGGAGTTTGCATGTCCTCCCCGTGAATGCGTGGGTTCCCTCCGGGTACTCTGGCTTCCTCCCACTTCCAAAGACATGCATCTGGGGATAGGTTGATTGACAACATTAAATTGGCCCTAGTGTGTGAATGTTGTCTGTCTATAAATGGGCTGTACTTGTATAGCGCTTTTCTACCTTCAAGGTACTCAAAGCGCTTTGAAATTACTTCCACATTTACCCATTCACACACACATTCATCTGTGTTGGCCCTGCGATGAGATGGCAACTTGTCCAGGGAGTACCAAGCCTTCCGCCCGATTGTAGCTGAGATAGGCGCCAGCGCCCCCCGCGACCCCAAAAGGGAATAAGCGGTGGGAAAAGGATGGACGGATGGATGGATATTGTAGTATGTCTCTGGATACCTTCCATCCATCTTCTTCCGCTTATCCGAGGTCAGGTCGCGGGGGAAGCAGCCTAAGCAGGGAAGCCCAGACTTCCCTCTCCGCAGCCACTTCGTCTAGCTCTTCCCAGGGGATCACGAGGCGTTCCCAGACCAGCCGGGAGACATATTCTTCCCAACATGTCCTGGGTCGTCCCCGTGGCCTCCTACCGGTTGGACGTGCCCTAAACACCTCCCTCGGGAGGCGTTCGGGTGGCATCCTGACCAGATGCCCGCACCATCTCATCTGGCTCCTCTCGATGTGGAGGAGCAGCGGCTTTACTTTGAGCCCCTCCCGGATGGCAGAGCTTCTCACCCTATCTCTAAGGGACAGCCCCGCCACCCGGCGGAGGAAACTAATTTGGGCCGCTTGTACCCGTGATCTTGTCCTTTCGGTCATTACCCAAAGCTCATGACCATAGGTGAGGATGGGAACGTAGATCGACCGGTAAATTGAGAGTTTTGCCTTCCGGCTCAGCTCCTTCTTCACCACAACAGATCGGTACAACGTCCGCATTACTGAAGACGCCGCACTGATCCGCCTGTTGATCTCACCATCCACTATTCCCTCACTCGTGAACAAGACTCCTAGGTACTTGAACTCCTCTATTTGGAGCAGGGTCTCCTCCCCAACCCAGAGATGGCACTCCACCCTTTTCCGGGAGAGAACCTAGGACTCGGACTTCGAGGTGCTGATTCTCATTCAGGTCGCTTCACACTCGGCTGCAAACTGATCCAGTGAGAGCTGAAGATCCCTGCCAGATGAAGCAATCAGGACCACATCATCTGCAAAAAGCAGAGACCTAATCCCGCGGCCACCAAACCGGAACCCCTCAACGCCTTGACTGCGCCTAGAAATTCTGTCCATAAAAGTTATGAACAGAATCGGTGACAAAGGGCAGCCTTGGCGGAGTCCAACCCTCACTGGAAACGTGTCCGACTTACTGCCGGCAATGCAGACCAAGCTCTGACACTGATCGTAAAGGGAGCGGACCGCCACAATAAGACAGTCCGATACCCCATACTCTCTGAGCACTCCCCACAGGACTTCCCGAGGGACACAGTCGAATGCCTTCTCCAAGTCCACAAAGCACATGTAGACTGGTTGGGCAAACTCCAAAGCACCCTCAAGGACCCTGCCGAGAGTATAGAGCTGGTCCACAGTTCCACGACCAGGACGAAAACCACACTGTTCCTCCTGAATCCGATGTTTGACTATCCAGTGTAGCCTTCTCTCCAGTAATCCTGAATAAACCTTACCAGGAAGGTTGAGGAGTGTGATCCCACGATAGTTGGAACACACCCTCCGGTCCCCCTTCTTAAGGAGAGGGACCACCACCCTGGTCTGCCAATCCAGAGGTACCGCCCCCGATATCCACGCGATGCTGCAGAGTCTTGTCAACCAAGACATCCCCACATCATCCAGAGCCTTAAGGAACTATGGGCGGATCTCAGCTACCCGTGGGGCCTTGCCACCAAGGAGCTTCTTAACTACCTCGGCAACCTCAGCCCCAGAAATAGGAGAGCCCACCACAGATTCCCCAGGCACTGCTTCCTCATAGGAAGATGTGTTGGTGGGATTGAGGAGGTCTTCGAAGTATTCCTTCCACCTATTCACAACATCCGCAGTTGAGGTCAGCAGATCACCATCCGCACCATACACGGTGTTGACAGTGTACTGCTTCCCCTTCCTGAGGCGGCGGACGGTGGTCCAGAATCGCTTCGAAGCCGTCCGGAAGTCGTTTTCCATGGCTTCCCCGAACTCCTCCCATGTTTTTTCCTCGGCGACCATTGAAACCGCACACCGCTTGGCCCTTCGGTACCTGTCCACTACCTCCGGAGTCCTTAGAGCCAAAAGTACCCGATAGGACTCCTTCTTCAGCTTGACGGCATCCCTCACAGCTGGTGTCCACCAACGGGTTCTAGGATTACCGCCCCAACAGGCACCAACTACCTTGCGGCCACAGCTCCAATCGGCCGCTTCGACAATAGAGGTGCGGAACATGGTCCACTTGGACTCAATGTCCAGCACCTCCCTCGTGACACGTTCAAAGTTCTTCCGGAGGTGGGAATTGAAACTCTCTCTGACAGGAGACTCTGCCAGACGTTCCCAGCAGACCCTCACAATGCATTTGGGCCTGCCAGGTCTGTACGGCATCCTCCCCCACCACCGCAGCCAACTCACCACCAGGTGGTGATCGGTAGAAAGCTCCGCCCCTCTCTTCACCCGAGTGTCCAAAACATAAGGCCGCAAATCCGATGACACAACGACCAAGTCGATCATGGAACTGCGGCCTAGGGTGTCCTGGTGCCAAGTGCACATATGGACACCCTTATGTTTGAACATGGTGTTTGTTATGGACAAACTGTGATGAGCACAGAAGTCCAATAACAAAACACCACTCGGGTTAAGGTCCGGGCGGCCATCCTTCCCAATTACGCCTCTCCAGGTTTCACTGTCGCTGCCAACATGAGCGTTGAAGTCCCCCAGCAGAACAAGGGAATCACCCAAGAGAGCACTCTCCAGTACTCTGTCGAGTGTACCCAAAAAGGGTGGTTACTCTGAACTGTTGTTTGGTGCGTAAGCACAACAGTCAGGACCCATCCCCCACTCGAAGGCGGAGGGAGGCTACCATTTCGTCTACTGGGTTGAACTCCAACCTGCAGGCTTTGAGCCGGGGGGCAACGAGAATTACCACCCCAGCCCGTCGCCTCTCACTGCCGGCAATGCCAGAGTGGAAGAGAGTCCATCCCATCTCGAGAGAAGTGGTTCCAGAGCCCTTGCTGTGCGTCAAAGTGAGTCCGACTACATCCAGCCGGAATTTCTCTACTTCGCGCACTAGCTCGGGCTCCTTCTCCCCCTAGTGAGGGGGGAAGGAACCTCAAAAAGTACATGATTTCAACAAAAAGTTAAAAAATAAATATAGTATTGATGTTTTACTCGTTGTATACCAGACAGACCTAAAAGTCAACACTACATGGCAGTCAATGCACATTGCTGTGGTGTGGAACAACATGGCACACACACAACGCTCTGAACCAATATTACATACATATAATGTATCATGAGACATGCAACACTAAATTATATACAAAGAGGATAAAAATAAAGGATATTAAATGAGCTCAAATATACCTACAAATGAGGCATAATGATGCAAAATGTACATACAGCTAGCCGAAATATCATGTTAGCATTGATTAGCTTGCAGTCATGCACTGACCAAATATGCCTGATTAGCACTCCAAAAGGTCACTAACATCAACAAAGCGCATCTTTTGTGCATGCACGCACAGCATAAAACATTTGATGGACAAAGTGAGACAAAAAAGGAGTGGAAGATTTATATGTTAACAAACTGTTGCGTCACAGT
Organism: Nerophis ophidion; assembly: GCF_033978795.1. Classification (NCBI taxonomy): domain Eukaryota; kingdom Metazoa; phylum Chordata; class Actinopteri; order Syngnathiformes; family Syngnathidae; genus Nerophis; species Nerophis ophidion. The sequence continues at coordinate 16,048,298 of NC_084626.1, forward strand.
CCACACTATGGTGCGTTCTAGAACCGCTCAAATTAGTAGGACAAAACGTCGTTCACCAAATACTCTTAGCAGTGACGCATACATACAAACATATTAGACAGTGGGCTTTCTAACAGGTTTGTGTCATATTTGTCCTCAAACAAAAACATACTAATACAAAAACAAACTTTTTTTTCCCCCATCTTTTCCCATTTTTAATCCTTTTTTAAAAATGCTCCAGGTAGCCACCGGGGCCGCGCTGAAGAGCCACATGCGGCTCGAGAGCTCTCGTAATAGAGACAAATTTGATTGCTAAAAATTATGCTGATACGTGAAAATGCGAGGGTAAGTAGCGGCCGTTGGAAAAAGTCGCAAGGCGGCGGTGATCGGTTGAATTTTGTGTGAATTGGGACAATAGCGACGTCAAAAAATCCTGGAGTGACTGACGCTCTAATACATGCTTACCACTATTGACACAGGCTCACATTTAAAACAAACCTGTATGACATTAAAAATAAAACAATGTCTTTGGTTCAACTTGCTCATTTAATCTTTCTAAAAGGGCTTTAATTGAGTTTAGCACACCTCAACTTTTGTCATTGAAATGCTGCTGATTAAACAAAACCATGGTACATTTTCTCTGGCGCAAGTGCGGACGTATGCGGTCCATTCCGCCTCACTGAGTGCGTCCGCCAATCCAACGCCTGACCCCGAAAGTCTGCAGAGAGAACAGAAATGACCAATTTGCTGACTCGTTTGACGAAGAGTTGCACTTTTTGCCTGGGAGCTGTGGCAATCATGTCGGCGAGCGTATGAGGCTGTCAAGTAGCTCTGGTGGCTAAGTGTTCTACTTCTGAGAAGACAAATCGTCTGCTCACTCCTCGTCTCCTACAAAAAGATGCAACTAAATAGGCTTCCTCTCACATTTGTTCAAGGTTATGTTCTTTATCTGAATTAACGGGTTGTTGACCACATTATCTAGCAGCGTAGGGGAGTTCTATGAATTAAGCTTTTTTAATATTTTTGTATTATACTACTTATAATTTAATTCGTGGAACTAACTGGTTTCAGTACTACATCTTTCAATAAACTGTATGAATTTTAAATGACGTCACCATCAATTGATGATATTCTCCCTTAGTACAACATGTACGTCACCCCCATTTTATTACATGGTACATTCCAAGTGGGAAGGCGCCAGAAAGGGTCAGTTTCAGTGGGCTACCTGTCTACCTGTTTGACATTTAAGTCGTTGGAAATCTTCTGAACTGACTCTGCCATGGATGAAGATACAAGTGCTTTTTTGAGTATGGACACTACAACAGTTGCAGTGTTTAAAGGTAAAGCTAATTTGCTTTTATATGTATTTGCAAGTTAAGCTAACTGTCAAGTTCTCACATGCTAATTTTAACAAACTGCTTCTAGCCAAATGTTGGCTAGAAACTGGTAACAGCTACAGGAAAAGGTTGTCTTTAAAAATTATATGACGATGAATGATACTTTTTTATTGGCATAAACTGTTTGAAGGAACAACTTGTAGGCTGTTAGCTTACTTTAACTTTGGTATATTATTCTAATGTTAGCACGGTGTAAATGGGGGGTGGGGGGAGGGTGGACTCATGAGGCTTGGTTCATTGTACAATAAAACATTGCTTTCTGAGTTTTCCTAAATGTAGATACCTATATGATTATTTGCAAAAAAAAAAGTTTATCAGTTTGAACATCAAATATGTTGTCTTTGTAGCATATTCAACTGAATATGGGTTTAAAAGGATTTGCAAATCATTGTATTCCGTTTATATTTACATCTAACACAATATCCCAACTCATATGAAAACAGGGTTTGTACTTGCATAGTAGGTCAAAACATTTTCCAATTCACTAGATTTTGATTGGAATTCTGATTTTAAAATGTATTCGCTATCTATCCTTCTGTGGTAGTTAATGGATGAACTACAGCGGATCCTCAGTCAAGGAAACTCCCACTTCGTACCTGAACTGAAGAACCGCTGCAGGATCTTCTGTGAGAAGATTCAGTTTTATGGAGTTTTCAAAAAAGTCATGAGACCTCCACTGGCAGATAAAGGTAATTACTCATATATCACCTAATGACTTGAATAATCTATAGGCTGGTCACAGTAGTCAGCGATGCTGGTGCTGCTCAGTTTCAGATATCCACCAAGTATTCACCATTTACATAACTTGTCAACCATCCTTATCACTCCAACCATGTGCTTTTTTCTTTTTCCCACCTGCTGCAGTCTCCCTGAACTGCACTCACGAATGTTTCTTGTTTTGTTGCTCTCTGTCTTTGTCTATGTTTTTATATATTTTTTTCAAATAACTGATTGCAGTAATTAAAATTACAGTGTTTGGTTTGTTTTACAGTAAAACAGGCGGTTGCGATGATAAGGGCTTTGCCGGACCTCTTTCCATTCTCTATTGCTCCACCAAAGAAGTTGGGGCATGCAAGTGAAGCCATGCTTCACATCCCTGAGGTAAAAAAAATATGTATGACATTTTCTCCTGTACTTTACAGCAGGGCTATTCAACTATGTTGTTAAGGGGCCAATTTTTTAAAAGCCAAGTGCCAGGGGGGGCTAAACATTCTCCTGATTTTTTTATTCTAAACATTTACTTTTGATATGTCACACCATTTTAGTTTTAAACCATTCATATTGCCACACTGAGAAAACTAATAGGCCTTATTTAAAAAACTGGGTAAAGTGCTCAGTTTCATTTTCTTTGCACAAAAGTAAACCTATTTGACAGTAATGTATTCTGCAATGCATCATACGTCATCTGACACATAATTTGGTAAATTCTGACATCTACAAGCTACATCAAGTCATTTCTTTAGTATTAAAAAAGTAAATGACCAGAATGAGTAAAGACATCTCAGAAATTAAACATTTGACGCCACACAACAGATATTATAAATGTTTCTAAAATGTTGACCTCACACTCCTGTTACTGCCTTAACCAGGTGAAGCTATTTATTAAGAATATTGTTGGATTACTACAGCCTGGCAGTGAACAAGGAAAAAATGTCTAACATTACAAAGATCATAGTTGGATGACTTGAATTAGTCAAGCAAAACAGAATCACAGCTATAGTTGCAGATTGCATAGTTGGCTCCTTGGCACACATCCGAAGTAAAGTAATAAACAACTACTTTTTTCTTTTTACACTTGGCATTTGTCTTGATTTCTGTCACTTCCTCATCTTAATTTTCATGTCAATTATAGACAAGTGCAAGCATTGCTAATCTGCAACATGTCCATTTAGTATACTCTCATTAACACATGCACACACATGCAAACTAATAGCTCGGTTGGTAGAGTGGCCGTGCCAGCAACTTGAGGGTTGCAGGTTCGATTCCCGCTTGTGCCATCCTAGTCACTGCCGTTGTGTCCTTGGGCAAGACACTTTACCCACCTGCTCCCAGTGCCATCCACACTGGTTTAAATGTAACTTAGATATTGGGTGTCACTATGTAAAGCGCTTTGAGTCACTTGAGAAAAGCGCTATATAAATATAATTCACTTCACTAATTAGCTTCACTTGAAAAACTTTATTAGCCTCATATTTCTATTTGTGTTTCAGTCTATGGAAGACCCCAACACCTTTCTTACTACAAGACCACTCTCCAGCCCTGTGGTGATCGTCTGTGAGAGCAACTGCATTCTTGCCGTTGGAACCATGCCTGTGCTGATCTTCCCATAGGAAGACATCTCCGACAGTGTAATGTACATCATGGCATGCTACTACACCTTTCACCTCACATACCCTAAGTGCTTGGCCACACTCCTGTCTGTGCTGCAGACAGAAGTCCTCATGGATGTCATCCATTACCTAGACATGACTTCTTCATATAAAAAAGCTATGGCTGAGTGGAGGAAGTTCTATGAGTAGGCTTGTACATTGATCTCCAGTTCCAGTAAAAGTTGGATTAGCCCGTTTGTTCAGGTCTTGGCGTCCTAATACTATGTTACAGCACTTTCTTCTATATAATGTTTATTGTTCTGCAGTAAACATAACTGTTTGCACTGTCATTTGTCCATTAAGCCTCTCAATGATAGAGTATCCACTTTGTTCAGGTCTCGATGCACTATCACTATGTTTTAGCACTTTCTAGTGTAGAATGTTTATTGTTATGCAGTTTCCATAACTGTTTGCATAGTCTTTCAGCCTTTCGATGATGACCAGCAATTGTATTTTTTTATGTTACTATGCACCTTGAATATGATAAAGAGGTGAAAAGAAATTGGATTCATATCTTCATTTAAGCATGTGAAAGTTACTGTTCTGTTTGTCAGGATTACTGATTGTAACTATTAATATGATTTATGAATTCCACAGCATGTGGTATTTTAAGATTTTTGAGAAAATTATCCTACATAATGAGAATTATATTCTTAACTGTTGCCTTAATTAAAGAATAGTTTTCAACATATCAAGAAATATTCTCAATATGTTGAGAAATAATAAACTACTTTTTAGTATAAATTAGCTGGTTTCAAGAAATGTATTGCCTAGTGCATATCATTATGTCAAGATAATAACAATAGCATTTGCTTAATTTAAGAATATTTTTCAACATATTAAGAAATATTCTCAATATGTTGAGAAATAATAAACTAGTTTTTAGTATAAATTTGCTAGTTTCAAGAAATGTTTTGGCAAGCGCATATCATTGTGTCAAGATAATGACACTAGCATTTGCTTAATTTAAGAAAAATGTTCAACATATTAAGAAAAAAGGTCTCTTTTTTTTCATATCAAGAAAAGTGCGCTTGTTATTAGTGAGAATATACTTATTTTAAGGTATTTCTGGGTTCATTGAGGTTAGATAATTTTACTTGTTTTGGAAAATCTTGACAAGTGAAATTTTCTTGTTCTATTGGCAGATAATTTTGCTTAATTCAAGTAAAATACCCCTCATTTTTGTATTTTTTTTTCTTGTTTTTGAACACTGATTTTTTGCAGTGTTAACTTAAATTTTGACATTATGTATTTCCCTCGCAGGATAATACGAATTTCTCTTCTGTAATCTGTTTGTGTATTCTCCGTGTGTTTGTGCCCTTACATGGGGAATTAAGGGTGTTTACAAATGTAAATGACAGAAGTAAGGTATTTTACATATGCATATTGGGGAAATAAGGGTGTGTTTTTATGCAAATTTTCATAGACACGCACGCGCTAACCTTTTGGCATTCAGAAATTTAAGAACAGCAGGTGGGAACAATTTGGGCGTTTAAGAACACGTCATGAATTTGAATGGACTCCCCTTAGGAAATCACTTCGTAAGAAAGATAAGAGGAAAAGTTAGGGACTTATTGCTGAATGGGGCCCAATGGCGGCGTCCACTTAGGAACTGAGTTGCAGCAGTTTCAGCAGAACAGCCTGCAGCCAGGTGACAAGTCTCACTGAGTTCTATTCAGTTTGTCAGCAAAATGAGATGCAAAGACGACAGCTGGCAGACACCGAGCGCAGGAGACGTGGGATTTAGCAGGAAGAAGCAGACGGGAAATTCACTTTTTGTTTTGTTTTTTCATTATCCAGGTGAGATTTCCTCGATGGAGACAGGAAACATGGAGCTGACATACACTATATGGCCAAAAGTATTTGGCCACCCATCGAAATGATCAGAATCAGGTGTCCTAATCACTTGGCCTGGCCACAGGTGTATAAAATCAAACACTTAAGCATGGAGACTGTTTCTACAAACATTTGTGAAAGAATGGACCAATCTCAGGAGCTCCGTGATTTCCAGAGTGGAAAAGTCATAGGATGCCACCTGTGCAACAAATCCAATCATACAATTTCCTCACTCCTAAATAATCCAAAGTCAACTATCGGCTTTATTATAAGAATATGGAGGAGTTTGGGAACAACTGCACAGTCAGTTGCTACAGAGCTCCAAACTTCATGTGGCCGTCCAATTAGCCCTCATACAGAATGCAGAGAGCTTCATGGAAGGGGTTTCCATGGCCGAGCAGCTGCATCCTGTCATGATCCGCTACTTGGATCATGTCATGTTCTGGTTTGGTTCTGTTTTCTGTTTTGTTATCACATCCTGTTTAGTATTTGACATCCTTAGTTCCTGGTGGCACTTCCTGTTTTTTTTCAGTTGCCATAGTAACCTATTAGTGTCACCTGCCTTGTGTTTTTTGTCGCGCACTTGCCTTTTGATTATCCCTTCTATTTAAGCCTGCCCCTTTTGTTCACTCGTCCTCGCAGTCTAATTTGTATTCCATGCAACAGGTGACGTCGCTAAGTCCGCTTGTGGTAAAAACCTTTTGAAATTGTTAGCTTCCACGCTATTTCTTCGTTTGTTTATTTGCCTAGCTCACATGCTAGCGTCTTTGGTTCTTTCTAGCTCACATGCTAGTTCTGTTGGTTTTGTTGTAAGTGCCTTTGTGCAAAGTATTTCTGTTTTTAGTTTGTTCTGTAGTGTTCAATAAATCTTCATTCTTACCTTCACGCTGTGTACATTCTCCAACTGCATCCAAGAGAGAACAAAAACGACACCATGATGCCAGCTAAACGTCACACATCTAAATCACCAAGTCCAATGCAAAGCCTCGGACGCAGTGGTGTAAAGCACGCCGCCACTGGACTCTAGAGTAGTGAAAACACATTCTCTGGAATGATGAATTACACTTTTCCATCTGGCAATCTGATGGACGAGTCTGGGTTTGGAGGTTGCCAGGAAAATGCTACATTTCGGACTGCATTGTGCCGAGTGTGAAATTTGGTGGAGGAGGAATTATGGTGTGGGTTTTTTTTTTAGGAGTTGGGCTTTGCCCCTTATTTCCAGTGAAAGGAACTTTGAATGCTCCAGGATACCAAAACATTTTGGACAATTCCATGCTCCCAACCTTGTGGGAACAGTTTGGAGCGGGCCCCTTCCTCTTCCAACATGACTGTGCACCAGTGCACAAAGCAAGGTCCTTAAGGACATGGGTGACAGAGTCTGGGGTGGATGAACTTGACTGGCCTGCACAAAGTCCTGACCTGTACCCGATAGAACACTTTTGTGATTAAGTAGAATGAAGACTGAGAGCCAGGGCTTCTCGACCAACATCAGTGTGTGACCTCACCAATGCACTTTTGGAAGAATGGTCGGAAATTCCTATAATCACACTGCGCAACATTATGGACAGCCTTCCCAGAATAGTTGAAGCTGTCATAGCTGCAAAAGGTGGACTGATATTATATTCAATCCTATGGGTTGGGAATGGGATGGCACTTCAAGTTCATATGTGAATCAAGGCAGGTGGCCAAATACATTTGGCAATATAGTGTGAGATGACAACAGCAGGATGGATGCTACTCTCTGACACTCAGTTGGGACACCATCAAGATGGACTACTAGCTTGGTCATCGTTCTAGTGTTTTGAATCCCAATTGTCACCCTTGAATCTTACAGGGGAACATTATCACAATTTCAGAAGGGTTAAAACCAATAAAATTCAGTTACCAGTGGCTTATTTTATTTTTCGAAGTTTTTAAAACAATTTTACCTATCATGGAATATCCCGAAAAAAGGCTTTAAAGTGCCTAATTTTCGCTATCTGTAAATCCACCTGTCCATTTTCCTGTGATGTCACATAGTGACGTCAATACAAACAAAAATGGTGGACAGAACAGCAAGATATAGCGACATTAGCTCGGATTCAGACTCGGATTTTAGCGGCTTAAGCGATTCAACAGATTACGCATGTATTGAAACGGATGGTTGGAGTATGGCGGCAGATAGCAAAAATGAAATTGAAGAAGAAACTGAAGATATTGAGCGAATAGCTATTGGAGCTATTCGGCGATCGCCTTCTAATCAACGATTGCATCTTTTGACCACTGGAGCAACTTAAATCCGTCGATTGGTAAGTGTTTGTTTGGCATTGAATGTGGGTGGAGGGAAGGGCTTGATGCAAAAATAGCTACAAATGAGGCATAACGATGCAATATGTACAAACAGGTAGCCTAAATAGCATGTTAGCATTGATTAGCATTCTGTGCTAATCGATGCACACTCCACGTAAGTCAATTTGAATCCGTCCCTGATCGTGTTGTTACACCCTCCGACAACACACCGACGAGGCATGATGTCTCCAAGGTACGGAAAACAGTCGAAAAAACGGAAAATAACAGAGCTGATTTGACTTGGTGTGTGTATTGTGTTTGAGAAAATGGCGGATTGCTTCCCGTTGTAACGTAACGGGTGAAAGGTCAGCGCTCCGACAGCGAACAATTGAAAGGCGTTTAAATCGCCAAATTCACCCTTTTAGAGTTCGGAAATCGGTTAAAAAAACATATGGTTTCTTTTCTGCAACATCAAGGTATATATTGGCGCTTACATAGGTCTGGTGATAATGTTCCACTTAAAACAGAGGGCCAAGACATCACGGTGGAAAACACCTCCAAAAAAATTTGACGCAGCTCATTTCCCACTACCTCATCAACCTTGGCCGCCTGGTGGCTGATTGTCTATCATTAGACAGATAATAAGCAGTAAAATTAAATGTCGCAGTATTACGAAGCTACACTATTTGCAAAATTTGCCTTAGCTAGGTCATCATGACGAGCCATTTCATTTTGTATTCGAGGCATGTTGAAGCCGGAGGTGTCTTTCCAGGAAGCGGCGGAACGACAGGAAGCAGCTTGAAGGTAAGAAGAGTTAATTTTTCTTCAATGCATTACAGTATACATTACCTTTTGCACTATATTAATTAATATTATTATGTGTGGTCAACTTTTTACCTTTTTTTTGTTGTTGTTTTTTTTATGTAATTGCCTGAAATAAATAAATAAATGAAAAAAATTTAAATGAAAATTATTTATTCTTCAATGCATTACATGCTATACATTACCTTTTGCACTATATTAATGTATATTATTATGTGTTGTCAACTTTGTAATTTTTTTTCAAATTATTGTTTTATGTCATTGCCTGAAATAAATAAATAGATTTAAAAAAATGATTCTTCAAATAAACAAAACAAGAGTGCATGTAGCACTGGAAGCTAACGGAATCTCTACCCAGGAAAAACTAAGGCGGGATTCAGCGCAAGAAACACAAGGAATACATGACAGTTGCATGAGAGCAAACAAAACAGCGAAAGGCAGGACTAAAATAGCCCTATGGTTAGTGCTCAGGAACAGGTGAGCATCACGGACACTAATCAGAGGCAGGTGACACTAATCAGCAGCACCTATGACAACTAAAACACAAAGCAGGGGTGCTGAAACAGAACTTAAACCACAAGTGAATCACAACCTAAATAAACGTAAACAAACTATGATCCAAGCAATGGATCTTAACAATTTTTATGAAAACAAGTTGTATTGAAGTCCGTTTTCTGCTTTCATAGTTTATTAGCTACAGCCGCGTGAGCTAGGTTGTCATGATGAGAAATTATCAAATAAAATACATTTAAAAAAACAAAATTCCAAACATGGCTAATGTAACTGTGGAAAATAGAGTAGCTGTCTAATCATTCAGGAAAAGCAGTAAATTATAGTGAAGTTTGCTTGCTGCTAGCCTGACATTTAAGTTTACGAGCTAGAGTTGCGTTGCGATATGAACAAAAAACTATATCTCGATATATTTTTACTTGAACTCGATATTCGATATATATCTCGATATATTTTCCGGTGAAAGTATACATTTAAAGATATTCATTTTTGAGCGAGATTCACTGAAATTGAAGTGAACGACAGCTGTACTGTAAACAGTCAGTGGCTCTTTTATTAACCCAGTTAGTCAAGATGGGTGTTAACAGCACATAAAATAAACTGTTTAAGTAGCACAGAATTACACAACATAAATAAAATAAAATAAAATATTCTCTCTACTTAAACTAAATAACATAGCTGTGCAAACAATACAACATGTATCAAACTCAGACTAAAAATATATTTGCAGGCAGGCACTTTTTCATTCCCAGTCGAAGATGTAATGGACTGTCACACACGGTTCTGGTCATCGCCAAGTAGGTGACTTGACTTAATTGTGCAGCTATGATCTTCCTCACTTCGGCATACATTTTTAGCAGCATTTCTTGTGTGAAATATGCCTGGCTTGGCAACTGGGGAGCAGTTTTGATTTGGGGGTTATATGGTAAACAACCCAAATGAATATTTTATCCAGATGCATAGATTTGTCCAAATCAAGTAGACGAATTTTGGGTTTTCTGGACGCTAAAAGAAACCCCTCTGCCATCTTCCACTAGTTTTTTTAATATATGAATCACCTGCTTGAAAATTCTGTCTTTCACTCGTCATCATTTGGGATGTCTGTTGTGATTTCCCTTCCTGGTTCCATGACCCGCCCTGTCTTGCCTCTGATTGGCTTGTCCCTAATGTTTTGCTCTAATCTCGACCAATCGTGACTCATCATAGTAAACAACCAACCAATCATTATACTTGCAAGCATGTCTTGGAAGGAGGAAGGGTAAGGGTTTAGTAGCCCAAGGAGTGGAGGGGAGCAGGAACACAACAAATAAGTGGCGTTTGGTCATTTTAACGTGAAATAAATTATATCAAAATTACAATTTTTTTTCAATTCATATCTTGTTTAGAAATATATTGATTTAACTTACAAACTCAATATATTGCACAGCCCCACTGGCTCGTATGATGAGCGATTGTAAAATTAAAACAACAAAAAAATGTTTTTAACATGGCTGATATACATTTTAAAAGTAGATTAGCTCTCTGATCATTCACGAAATGTACTAATATATGGTGACGTCTGTTTGCTGCTGGTCTGACATCATAGTATATTAGCTTCTGCCTTATTAATTTGCTCAAATAATGAGCGATTAAAAAAATTAAATAAAAAAAACCAGCATCTTAATCATGGTTAAAGTACATTTTAAAATAATATTAGCTGCCCAATCATTTATGAAATGTACTCATGTAGTACAAACCCTGTTTCCATATGAGTTGGGAAAATTGAGTTAGATGTAAATATAAACGGAATACAATGATTTGCAAATCATTTTCAACCCATATTCAGTTGAATATGCTACAAAGACAACATATTTGATGTTCAAACTGATAAACATTTTTCCTTTTGCAAATAGTCATTAACTTTAGAATTTGATTCCAGGAACACGTGACAAGGATGTTGGGAAAGGTGGCAATAAATACTGATAAAGTTGAGGAATATTCATCAAACACTTATTTGGAACATCACACAGGTGAGCAGGCTAATTGGGAACAGGTGGGTGCCATGATTGGGTATAAAAACAGCTTCCCAAAAAATGCTCAGTCTTTTACAAGAAAGGATGGGGCGAGGTACACCCCTTTGTCCACAACTGCATGAGCAAATAGTCAAACAGTTTAAGAACAACGTTTCTCAAAGTGCAATTGCAAGAAATTTTGGGATTTCAACATCTACGGTCCATAATATCATCAAAAGGTTCAGAGAATCTGGAGAAATCCCTCCAAGTAAGCGGCCTGGCCGGAAACCACATTGAATGACCGTGACCTTCGATCCCTCGGATGGCACTGTATCAAAAACCGACATCAATCTCGAAAGGATATCACCACATGGGCTCAGGAACACTTCAAAAAACCACTGTCACTAAATACAGTTTGTCGCTACATCTGTAAGTGCAAGTTAAAGCTCTACTATGCAAAGCGAAAGCCATTTATCAACAACATCCAGAAACGCCGCCAAGTTCTCCGGGCCCGAGATCATCTAAGATGGACTGATGCAAAGTGGAAAAGTGTTCTGTGGTTTGACAAGTCCATATTTCAAATTGTTTTTGGAAATATTCAACTTCGTCTCATCCGGGCCAAAGGGTAAACAAACCATCCAGATTGTTATCGACGCAAAGTTCAAAAGCCAGCATCTGTGATGGTATGTGAGTGCCTTAGTGCCCAAGGCATGGGTGTCTTACACATCTGTGAAGGCACCATTAATGCTGAAAGGTACATACAGGTTTTGGGACAACATATGCTGCCAACTAAGCACAGTGTTTTTCATGGACGCCCCTGCTTATTTCAGCAAGACAAGGCCAAGCCACATTCAGCACGTGTTACAACAGCGTTGCTTCGTAAAATAAGAGTGCGGGTACTTTCTTGGCCCGCCTGCAGTCTAGACCAGGGGCGTCGCCAGACATATTTCACTGGGGCACGTGCCCCACTGTTGATCTGCAGTGCCCCAGTAAAAATTTCACCAATTAAAAAAAAAACGCATCAGAGTTTTAAGTCTACATAACATAGACAACAGCACACATACTACTTAGTATGGTAATTGATTGCTACTGTATTCACTCCACTAACAATGAGCACATGGCTAATTAATATGGTAATTTATTCACGTGTAGATCGAGACTTCGTTGAGAGAAAGAGAGAGAGAGAAATAGAGAGAGAGAGAATGAGAATCACTGCGTGAGGTAGGTAACGTTAGCCAACAACAATTTGTTAATTACATTATTTTTATCTTTATTTGACTCAAACTGTAACTTCTAGATGGATTTAAGAAAGTTATTCGCCCGCAGCAGAGAAGAAGCAGCAGGAATGAGAGATATAAGTGAAGTCCTAGCTAGCTAGGCAACATCATTGTCTTAAGTTGATGTTAAGTTAGCTAACGTTATTCCATGTATCAAGACAAACATATTCATTTGCTGTACGAGCTGTCGGGGGAATTTCCAATGAACATGAAACATAATGTTGGTTATTGTCTGCTGGTTCTGCATCAATGATGATTTGGAGTAAGCATGTGTGAGTTGAGTGCTTCTCAAATGGTTTATCTTCAGGAAGAAAAACATTTTTCCATATCATCAAGTCGTGAGCCAAATTTTTAAATCATTCAAGTTTATTTCACAGAAAATTAGCACAGTAGACTTGTCTTGTTAATCGGTGTGACTTTGACTAAAATAATCTTGTTTTGTCACCAGAAAAATGGCTACAGCTAAAGCATCTGGTTTTGTTTCCAGAAAAAATAATAACATTTCTGTATTTGTTTTCAGAAAGATGGCTGAAAATATCGGGTTTTGTTGCCCCATTTAGATTTTTTTTTAATATATTTCCATGTATGTCCTGAGTCCTCCTCCAACTTGTGAGTCGGTTTGCCTTTTGCTAAAATACCCACTAATAGTCACTAGAAAAATGGCAAAAATTATCTGGTTTTGTTGCCACAATTTGATTTTTATCTCCCTAAACTTTTTTTTTTCATGCACACATCTGACTGTGACTCACTGAAAATGACACACAATCCACTTTTATGTTGGGAACCACTGGTCAACTGTATAACAGTTACTCTAATATTTCCATTTCCGTCCAGAGTGATTGACCACTTTGCAAAAATGAAAAGGAGACGTTACAGTTTACCTCTCAGAAAATGATTCCCTGAACAGACACACAACAGTTGTTCATTTATTTTACTACTGTGGCTTTATTGTTTTGTGTGTATTTTATAGTTTTGTGTATCTGAAATAGGATTAGCCACATTGCCATAAATGGAAATTAATTAATATAAAAGAACCCAGAGATGTAGGGGTGCTTTATTTTTTGTTTTACTTTTGTAGATGTTAGATTTGCAGATGATTACTGCAATATATATTTCAAAAAGATTCATTGCTCTTCCTTTTTGCTTTTACCAGTAGCAGTTTAGAAGTCTGGAGTAAAAAAGTGCACAAGTAGGTCAAATGCATTAGTTAATTTCAGGTGGTTAATCAAAGATCCATACAACATAATCTGATATGATTTCATAGTTTAAAGCACTATGTATGTATTTTTTATGATAAATAAGTGCTAAAAATGTTTTTGTTTGCGCGCTTTGCACGCTCACATGAATTATTTGTGCCCCAGGTGTGCCCCAGTACAGTATTAGGTCTAGTGACGCCCCTGGTCTAGACCTGTCTCCCATCAAAAATGTGTGACGCATTATGAAGCGTGAAATACGACAGCGTTGAACTGTTGAACAACTGAAGATCTACGTAAAAAAACAATGGGAAAGAATTCACTTTCAAAGCTTCAACAATTAGTTTCTTCAGTTCCCAAACGTTTATTGAGGTTTTTTTTAAAAGAAAAGGTGATGTAACACAGTGGTGAACATGTCCTTTCCCAACTACTTTGGCACGTGTTGCAGCCATGGAAATTCTAAGTTAATTATTATTTGCAGAAAAAATAAAAAATAAAGTTTATGAGTTTGAACATCAGATATGTTGTCTTTGTAGTGCATTCAATTGAATATGGGTTGAAAAGGATTTGCAAATCATTGTATTCCGTTTATATTTACATCTAACACAATTTCCCAACTCATATGGAAACGGGGTGTATTTTGCGGTTAGCCTGGCATCATGTTTTTTGCGGTGCGTTGCGATATCCACCTCTGTATTTCACAAATCCATTTCCAAGCAATACACGATGCATTATTTTGTTTCTAAATACGGGACCATTACGTTTTTCAGGAGATGCTGCGCAACCTTTCTTTGAACCCACTTCTCCATGAGCAGAATGATATGGGATCCACACAGCCGTCCGAGCGTGATGAGAGACAAAGGTGATGCGGTTCAACTGCTGGCAGCTAATCCACCATGCCAAAATCTCCTCGATGACGAGGGTGAATGACTCATGAAGCTCTCGTCGTTAATAACGATGGAGAAGTTTTTGTTTTTTTCTAGAAGAACAAGCAAAGATCCACCCACACAGAACAAGGAGGGCAAAAAGGTGTGGAGGTGGAAGAAAGGGGATTGAAGAGCTAAATTTAGCTCCATCAATGAGTCCTTTAATGCTTTCCTTTTAATAGAGGAACCTTCCATGTGCTCTTTGTGTGCTTGGAGGAGTTTGGTGTGGAAGAACGGGAACAAAGTTGGAGGTATTTTATTGTCAGAGCTTTTTCCATTCTGCTGCTTGGAACCAAGCCTCCAATATGGCTGCTGCATGGACATGTTCCTCATTAAAGTCCTTCCTGCAAACAGCTGACCGGACGACACACAGTCAATACATTGATTTTGTCTTGCAGCTTTTTTTTTTTGCTTTTTTCTTCGCTCTTAAAGAAGCAGCTTCTCCTTTCTCTCCTAGTTTCAACATTTCTCAGGCGGCATTTAAAAAAGTGCCAGCTGAGGGAGGAATGTGTGTCACCAAGCTGATTGGCAGTCATGCAGATGAGGATTCTTTCTTTGCTTTCAGCCAAGGAGTTTCAACCCCCCCCCCCTCCCCCCACACACACAGAAAAAAATATCTTGAAGTAAAACGTCCTCTACAGTGGTCCATAAGGACGAGATATCATGCCTTGTAAAAAAAAAAAAAAAAAAAAAAAAATAGTATGTCGATTTTACGACTGTTACCTGCTTTTATCGATCAGCACAACACAATAATAGAAAAAAAAAGACAAACACTGCACTGTAATACATACAAGAGACTAATGTTGTCCTGATACTTTTTGGTTCCTTTTCGGTACTTTTTTAAATAAAGGGGACCACAAAAAAATTGCATTATTGGCTTTTTAAAAAAAAAAAAAAAATCCTAGGGTACACAAACATATAATTATTATTGCAAGTTTGCCTTTAAATAAACTAGTGAACACACTAAACAACTTGTCTTTTAGTAGTAAGTAAACAAACAAAGGCTCCTAATTTAGCTGGTTAAACTATGGATTTCTCTTTACAGTGAGATAAAAGATTGTAGAAATATATTCCAATTTAAAAAATAAAAAATAAAGACAGACCAATAAAATCATATGGACAGCCTTAAGTGTCTACATTTTGCTTTATATTTATTATTTTACCTATTATTTGTGTGGTTTTGTATTTGTTTTGTATCATCACGTGAGGTATATATGACTTTTTTTTGTTCCGTTTGTCCTTCATTAAGTTTTGCACTTGTTTTTTGATTGTTTTCATTTTTTTTTTTTTTGGATTCATTTTTTTGGTTTGTATGATTGTGAATCTGGGCTGTTCATTAAAGGCCTACTGAAACCCACTACTACCCACCACGCAGTCTGATAGTTTATACATCAATGATGAAATATTAACATTGCAACACATGCCAATACGGCTTTTTTGGTTTACTAAATTACAATTTTCCATTTCCCGGGAGTTTCGTCTTGAAAACGTTGTATAATGATGACGTGTATGCAAGACATCACGGGTTTTTAGGAAGTATGAGCGGTGCGCACACACACAGCTAAAAGTCATCTGCTTTAACGGCATAATTACACAGTATTTTGGAGATCTGTGTTGCTGAATCTTTTGCAATTTGTTCAATTAATATTGGAGAAGTCACAGTAGAAAGATGGAGTTGGGAAGCTTTAGCCTTTAGCCACACAAACACACGGTGATTCCTTGTTTAAAATTCCCGGAGGTGAAAATTTACTAAGGATCAGAGTGCGGTCAAGCAAACATGGATCCAGACCAAATGTCAACCAGCAGGTTTCAGTGAGGAAATTGTGGTTAAAAAGTCGCTTCTTACCGGAGAAAAGCTGAGCTTGGGCCATCCATGAAGCTGCCGTCGACTTCCCTGAGACACTGCGCATCAAGACACCCGTGGAGACACCCTTCCGACTATCAGGTACTGTTAAACTCACTAAAACACTAGCAACACAATAGAAAGATAAGGGATTTACTAGAAATATCCGAGTAAATGTGTTTAAAAACATCGGAATCCGTCCCAATGCAATCGTGTTTTTGTTTTTTTAACTCGTTGTTTTTTTTTTTCTAGTCCGTCGCTATCAATATCCTCAAACACGAATATTTCATCCTCGCTCAAATTAATGGGGAAATTGTCGTTTTCTCGGTCCGAATAGCACTTTTTGTTGGAGGCTCCCATTATAAACAATGTGAATGTGTGAGGAGCCATCAAACATGTGACGTCATCGTCTGCGACTTCTGGTGGTGGCAGGGCTTTTCTTTTAGCACCGAAAGTTGCAAACTTTATCGTGGATGTTCTCTACTAAATCCTTTCAGCAAAAATATGGCAATATCGCGAAATGATCAAGTATGACACATAAAATGGACCTGCTATCCCCGTTTGAATAAGAAAATCTAATTTCAGTAGGCCTTTAAGTAAGACTACTTATTATGTTGAAGGGGGCAGGAAATATACGATTTTCTTCATCCTGTTCCTTCTTAAGCAAAGGTGTGTAAATATGTGTTTAGTTGCTCAAGTTTAATTGTCTATTGATCAAAAATGCACATCAATGAAGGAAATAAATTAAATAAAATATATATTTTTTAAATGCAGTAACATCCATCCATTTTTTACCGGTTTTCCCTTTTTTGGGGTCGTGGGGTGTGCTGGAGTAACATATTTTGTCATTTTCCATTCTATTATTTTGTCAACATTATTAAGGACAAGTGGTAGAAAATGCATTATTTATCTACTTTTTTATTTACAGGTAATATCTGCTTACTTTTTCTTTTAACATGTTCTATCTACACTTCTGTTAAAATGTAATAATCACTTATTATTCTGTTGTTTGATACTTTACATTAGATTTGATTATTCCACAAATTTGGGTATCAATCCGATACCAGGTCGTTACAGGATCATACATTGGTCATGTTCAAAGTCTTCATGTGTCCAGGGACATATTTCCTGAATTTATTAACATAATGTAAATTTAAAAAAAATGAAAAAAGATTTTGTGATGCTAAAAAATGTTGATGTAATCATAGAAGTATCGACTAGATACGCTCTTGTACTTGGTATCATTACAGTGGATGTCAGGTGTAGATCCACCTATGGTGTTTGTTTACGTTTTAACGCCAGTGAGGTACGGTGTGTGGTGAAACATGTTTAGCTATTACTTGTCCTGCAGGGATGATACTTGTAAGATACTTACTTTATTTGTCGCCATGGAGGCGTGGATTAGGGATTTACCCATAATTTTTATAGGCGATACGGTACTGAACATGATTCATTAGTATCGCGGTACTATACCAATACTGGTATACCGTACAACCCGACAGGACAGCAATAAAACTTTGGTTTAACACTTAATGTTGTCCTAAAAAAGATGTAGAATATGTTTAAAAAAAAGATTAAATAAAATCAGCACAACTGGAAGCAAAAACTTATATTTATGTTATGAGATTCAACTTACATGTGTGTATGTGAGCGTCCCGCCTTCACCCACAGAGACAAAGACAGTGGATGACTGACAAGAGGCTTCACTCTTTTTCTGTCTTTCCGCTATGATAAAAGTTATAAGAATATTATGATGAAACTTTCAGGAAATGTCAGAAATGGAATCAGAGGCAAGTGATTACATTTTGTGGCTGATCCAGGTCCACGTCTGAATTCTTGACTTATTCTACTATTTGGAGGTGGGACCTGGCAGAGGTCCTGTGATGAGGTGGCGACTTATCCAGGGTGTACGCCGCCTTCTGTCTGAACGCAGCTAAGTTAGGCTCCATCGACCCCCCGCAAACTCAAAAGGGATAAGCGGTAGGAAATGGATGGATGGATGGACCTGTCGGAGGTCTACGGTCTCCGAGTGCTTTTCTAGTCGATAGAGTACATTTTCATAATCTGCATAGGGCCAATAAGAGGCCCCCGGGCCTCACTTTGGACACGTCTGTTGTAAATGTGTTTTCTTCTTGTTATCGGTGATGAAATGAAGCTTTAGGACTGCGTTGATGTTGCCGTCTACGAAGCTGTTGTGATGCACTTTGAAGTGTGGTGCAGAACTTTTTTGGGCTGAGTTATTGCACAAACACAAACACACACGCACACGCACACGCACACACACACGCACACACACACACACACACACACACACACACACACACACACACAAACAGGTCTCTCCTCACTGACCTCTTTGTTGCATCAAAGTGATTTAAATCCAGTCCATCCTCTAAAATGGAATTCCCTGTGATTCACGCAAAAAAAAAGCCTTTGAAGAGCATGAGCCAGCAAACACACAAACAAACAAACACACACAGCTAATAAAGCATTAATTACAGCCCATCTGAATACATGCAAAGTACATCAAGGCTGCAAGTCAACAAATCGCATGACCTCGGCTGTCACTAAGTCATGGACAAGAACACGGCTTGTTTATGAAGTTCTTGCTTTAAAGGCCTACTGAAACCCACTACTACCCACCACACAGTCTGATAGTTTATATATCCATCCATCCATCCATTTTCTACTGCTTATTCCCTTTCGGGGTCGCGGGGGGCGCTGGCGCCTATCTCAGCTACAATCGGGCGGAAGGCGGGGCCTGGTTTATATATCAATGATGAAATATTAACATTGCAACACATGCCAATAAGGCCGGTTTAGTTTACTAAATTACAATTTTTAATTTCCCGCGGAGTTTCTTGTTGAAAACGAATGATGACACGTATAATGACGTGTGCGCGTGACGTCTCGAGTTGGAGCGGACATATTAGCGCAGCACCACTTGCGGCTAAAAGTCGTCTCTTTTCATCGCGCAATTAAACAGTATTCTGGAGATCTGTGTTGCTGAATCTTTTGCAATTTGTTCAATTAATAATGGAGAAGTCAAAGTAGAAAGATAGAGGTGGGAAGCTTTAGCCTTAAGCCACACAAACACACAGTGTTTCCTTGTTTAAAATTCCCGGAAGTGAAACTTTACTATGGATGAGAGCGATCAAGCGAACATGGTTCCTGACCACTTGTCAACCGGCGGGTTTCGGTGAGAAAATTGTGGTAAAAAGTCACCTCTTACCGGACATCAGCGGAACTTCTGTCGTGCTGCTGCTGCCGTGACTAATTCCCTCAGAGACTGGCGTCAAGACACCCGTTGACACACCCTTCCGACTATCAGGTACTATATAATCTTACTAAAACACTAGCAACACAATAGAAAAATAAGGGATTTCCCAGCATTATCCTAGTAAATGTGTCTAAAAACATCTGAATCGATCACAATGCATTCGCCTTTTTTTTTTTTTACTTTATTTTTTAACTAGTTTTTTTCTAGTCCTTTGCTATCAATATCCTCAGCCATGAATCTTTCATCCTTGCTCAAATTAATGGAAAAATAGTCGTTTTCTCGGTCCGAATAGCTCTTTTTGTTGGAGGCTCCCATTATAAGCAATGTGAGGATGTGAGGAGCCCTCACACCGGTGACGTCATCGTCTGCGACTTCTGGTACAGGCAAGGCTTTTTTATTAGGGACCAAAAGTTGCGAACTTTATCGTGGATGTTCTCTACTAAATCCTTTCAGCAAAAATATGGCAATATCGCGAAATGATCAAGTATGATACATAGAATGGACCTGCTATCCCTGTTAAATAAGAAAATCTCATTTCAGTAGGCCTTTAAGACATAAAGACCAAAGTCACATTGCTATCACTGCAAAAAAAAAAAGAGTCTGTAGATTTTGTCAGAATTTTACTGTAATAATAAAACTGGAACTGTTTGTTTTTTTCCATTTACAGTAATGCACTGTAAAAACAAAGATCAGAGATGTTTTGGTAAAAAAAATAGCAAAACAGTTGCCAGATTATTTACAGGAAAAATAAGAGTGGTATCTGTTTTGAGTTTATGATGAAATTCTGGCATCTGAGCTGATGTATTTTTAACCTAAAAGGTACAATTTTATTTTGAATGGACAATAAAAATGAGTACATTTTACAATACTTTTATTTCTAGGCGCAGTCAAGGCGTTGAGGGGTTCCGGTTTGGTGGCTACGGGATTAGGTCTCTGCTTTTTGGTTGCTTGATTGCTTCAACTGGCCAGGATTTTCAGCTCTCACTGGATCAGTTCGCAGCCGAGTGTGAAGATGAGAATCAGCCCCTCCAAGTCCGAGTGCATGGTTTTCTCCCGGAAAAGGGTGGAGTGCCATCTCTCTTGTTCACGAGTGAGGGAAGAGTGGATCATTTTGGGAAGACTATGTCTCCCGGCTGGCCTAGGAACGCCTCGGGATCCCCCGGGATTAGCTGGACAAAGTGGCTGGGGAGAGGGAAGTCTGGGCTTCCCTGCTTAGGCTGCTGCCCACGCGACTCGACCTCTGATAAGCGGAAGAAGATGGGTGGATGGATAGATGGATGGATGGATTTTACAATAAAATACTAGCAGCAGGCAGCACGGCAATACAGGGGTTAGTGGGTGTGCCTCACGATAAGATGGTCCTGGGTTCGATCCCCGGGCTCTGCGTCATTCTGTGTGGAGTTTGCATGTTCTCCCTGTGACCTCCAAAGACATGCACCTGGGGATAGGTTAATTGGCTACACTAAATTGGCCCTAGTGTGAGAATGTGAGTGTGAATGTTGTCTGTCTGTGTTGGCCCTGTGATGGCAACTTGTCCAGGGTGTAAGCCGCCTTCCGCCCGTGTGCTGCTTGGATAGGTCCCCAGCACCATCCGTGACCCCGAGTGGGACGAGCGGTACAAAATGGATAAATGATATACTCACAGGTAGTTCATCAGAATTTGGCTGTGAAAGTAAAGGTGGGAGCCATTTTCCATTGACAAGTAATTCAGTATAAAAACCGCCGCCATGTTTGTTTTTTCCCGCAAAATGTAGAGGTATTTTTGTTACATAAAAGTGTTACTGACTTTAAATTTACAGTAATTCATTGTCATTTGTGGGTAAAACAAAACAAAACAAACAAAAAAAACTATATATATATATATATATATATATATACACATATATATATATATATATATATATATATATATATATATACACATATATATATATATATATATATATATATATATATATATATATATATATATATATATATATATATATATATATATATATATAAAATTCCAGCTGAGGTGTCTACTCACCTGTGTGCTGCTTCATGGCCGGCACCTGCACACATCCCTTCCACACACACACACACACACACACACACACACACACACACACACACACACACACACACACACACACACACACACACGCACACACACACACGCACACACGCACACACACACACATGTATATATATATATATAAGGTATATATATACCTCAGCTGGGACGAGTTATCGAATCACCTGTCTGATGCTTCATGGCCGGCACCTGCACACACCCTGCCCGCAGGGAACGCGTGGACCACGCCCTTTCGACAAAATATTATTATTATTATTTTACAATCTACGGTAAAATTCAGGCTGCCAGGTTTTGTTTGTTTTTTACCATAAAATCTACAAATGATATTGCAGTGTACACAATATTTGACCTCCGGGTTCCTTGCCGTTAAGTAATGATGAGTCAGAGGAAGTGTGTGTGCGTGTGTGTGTGTATGTATGTATTAGTCCGATTTCTCAAATACAAAATACAAAACCAGTGAAGTTGACACCTTGTGTAATTCGTAAATAAAAACAGAATACAATGATTTGAAAATCATTTTCAACCTATATTCAATTGAATACACTGCAAAGAAAACCTATTTAATGTTCGAACTGAGAAGCATTTTTTTTTTTTCAAATAATCATTAACTTACAATTCAATGGCAGCAATTCATTTTCACCACTGTGCTATATGGCCTTTCCTTTTAACAACACTCTGTAAACTGAGGAGACCCATTTTTGAAGCTTTTCAGTTGGAATTATTTCCCATTCTTGCTTGATGTACAGCTTAAGTTGTTCAACAGTCCGGGGTCTCCGTTGTGGTATTTTACGCTTCATAATGCACCACATATTTTCAATGGAAGACATGTCTGGACTCCAGGCAGGAGGGTCTAGTACCCGCACTCTTTTACTATGAAGCCACGCCGTTGTAACACATGGCTTGGCATTGTCTTGCTGAAATAAGCAGGGGCGTCCATAATAACGTTGCTTAGATGGCAACATACTGTATGTTGATCCAAAACCTGTATGTACCTTTCAGCATTAATGGTGCAGTAAGTTAATGATGTGTAAGTTACCCTTGCCTTGGGCACTAATTCACCACCATACCATCACAGATGCTGGCTTTAGAACTTTGCGCCAATAGCAAACCGGATGGTTCTATTCCACTTTGTTACGGAGGACACAACGTCCACAGTTTCCAAAAAAAAATTGAAATGTGGACTCGTCAGACCACAGAACACTTTTCCACTTTGCATCAGTCCATCTTAGATGAGCTCAGGCCCAGCGAAGCCGGCTGCGTTTCTGGGTGTTGTTGATAAATGGCTCTCGCTTTGCATAGTAGTTTTAACTTGCACTCACAGATGTAGCGACAAACTGTAGTGATTGACAGTGATCTTCTGAAGTGTTCATGAGCCCATGTCGTGATATCCTTTACACACTGATGTCTTTTTTTGAAGGATCGAAGGTTCGTACTGTGGGCTTTCTAACCACTGCTTACGTACAGTGATTTTCAAAATTTACTGAACCTTTTGATAATATTACGGACCATAGATGGTGAAATCCTTAAATTCTTTGCAATAGCTCATTAAGAAATGTTGTTCATAAAATTTTGGACTATTTGCTCATGCATTTCAATCAATCAATGTTTACTTATATAGCCCTAAATCACTAGTGTCTCAAAGGGCTGCACAAACCACTACGACATCCTCGGTAGGCCCACATAAGGGCAAGGAAAACTCACACCCAGTGGGACATCGGTGACAATAATGACCCAGTGGGACGTCGGTGACAATGATGACTATGAGAACATGATACTGTGAAATATCAATCCATAATGGATCCAACACAGTCACGAGAGTCCAGTCCAAAGCGGATCCAACACAGCAGCGAGAGTCCCGTTCACAGCGGAGCCAGCAGGAAACCATCCCAAGAGGAGGCTGATCAGCAGCGCAGAGATGTCCCCAGCCGATACACAGGCGAGCAGTACATGGCCACCGGATCGGACCGGACTCCCTCCACAAAGAAGAGTGGGACATAGAAGAAAAAGAAAAGAAACGGCAGATCAACTGGTCTGAAAAGGGAGTCTATTTAAAGGCTAGAGCATACAAATGAGTTTTAAGGTGAGACTTAAATGCTTCTACTGAGGTAGCATCTCGAACTGTTACCGGGAGGGCATTCCAAAGTACTGGAGCCCGAAATGAAAAAGCTCTACAGCCCGCAGACTTTTTTTGGGCTTTGGGGATCACTAATAAGCCGGAGTCCTTTGAACGCAGATTTCTTGCCATATGGTACAATACAATCGGCAAGATAGGATGGAGCTAGACCGTGTAGTATTTTATACGTAAGTAGTAAAACCTTAAAGTCACATCTTAAGTGCACAGGAAGCCAGTGCAGGTGAGCCAGTACAGGCGTAATGTGATCAAACTTTCTTGTTCTTGTCAAAAGTCTAGCAGCCGCATTTTGTACCAACTGTAATCTTTTAATGCTAGACATGGGGAGACCCGAAAATAATACGTTACAGTAATCGAGGCGAGACGTAACAAACGCATGGATAATGATCTCAGCGTCTTTAGTGGACAGAATGGAGCGAATTTTAGCGATATTGCGGAGATGAAAGAAGGCCGTTTTAGTAACGCTTTTAATGTGTGCCTCAAAGGAGAGAGTTGGGTCGAAGATAATACCCAGATTCTTTACCGTGTCGCCTTGTTTAATTGTTTGGTTGTCAAATGTTAGAGTTGTATTATTAAATAGAGTTCGGTGTCTAGCAGGACCGATAATCAGCATTTCCGTTTTTTTGGCGTTGAGTTGCAAAAAGTTAGCGGACATCCATTGTTTAATTTCATTAAGACACGCCTCCAGCTGACTACAATCCGGCGTGTTGGTCAGCTTTAGGGGCATGTAGAGTTGGGTGTCATCAGCATAACAGTGAAAGCTAACACCGTATTTGCGTATGATGTCACCTAGCGGCAGCATGTAGATGCTGAAGAGTGCAGGGCCAAGGACCGAACCCTGGGGAACTCCACACGTTACCTTAACGTAGTCCGAGGTCACATTGTTATGGGAGACACACTGCATCCTATCAGTAAGGTAAGAGTTAAACCAAGACAGGGCTAAGTCTGACATACCAATTCGTGTTTTGATACGTTCTAATAAAATATTATGATCGACAGTATCGAAAGCAGCGCTAAGATCGAGGAGCAGCAACATAGATGACGCATCAGAATCCATCGTTAGCAATAGATCATTAGTCATTTTTGCGAGGGCTGTCTCCGTCGAGTGATTTGACCTGAAACCGGATTGAAAGGTTTCACATAGATTGTTAAACGCTAAGTGTTCATTTAACTGCTCCGCAACAATTTTTTCGAGGATTTTTGAAATAAAGGGAAGGTGAGACACCGGTCGGTAGTTTACCATGAGGTCAGGATCGAGGTTAGGTCTTTTAAGAAGAGGATGAATAACCGCTTTTTTGAATGCTAGGGGAACAGTGCCCGAGGAAAGTGATAAGTTTATAATATTTAGCACTGATGGACCTAATAATACAAAGAGCTCCTTGATCAGTTTCCCAGGAAGAGGGTCAAGTAAACATGTTGTTTGTTTTATTCCATTTACACGTTGTAACAATTCCTCTAATGTTATTTCCTCAAAACGAGAGAAACTATTTTGGAGGGCAGTATCCGCCGTATATACAATCGTGTCAGTGTTAATAGAACCCCGTTGTAGCTGGGACGCATTGTCTTTAATCTCCTTTCTAATGACTTCAATTTTCTTACTAAAGAATTGCATAAAGTCATCAGCTGAGTGGGTGGAGCTACTGGAAGGGGTCCCTTGTTGGTTAGCGATGCTACCTTACTAAACAAAAATTTAGGATCGTTTTTATTACGGTGGATGAGATTTGAGTAATAATTAGCTTTAGCTAAGGTAAGCATGCGTTTATAAGTTATTAAACCATCACCAAATGCTTGATGGTGCACCTCAAGTTTAGTTGTGCGCCATTTGCGTTCCAGCTTTCTGCATAATAATTTCTGAGCTCTAGTTTCTTCTGTAAACCACGGGGTGCGCTTTTTTGGAGCCTTTTTTAACTTTAGCGGTGCTATGTTATCAATGGTTTCGCGCAGGGCGTCGTTAAAGTTGTTAGTGAGGTTATCAATAGAGCCCACATACTTTGGGAATGGTGCCATTACCGAGGGCAGTAGGTCAGCAAGAGTTGTCGTTGTGGCCGTATTAATGTTGCGGCTGCTATAGCAGTTATTATTATTATTAGTTTGACGAACATGCGTCTGAACCTCGAATTTTATAAGGTAATGATCGGACAATACTTTAGTATACGGGAGTATCGTAACTTTGGAAGCGGTGATACCCCTGACAAGCACTAGGTCTATCGTATTACCGTTGCGATGCGTGGGTTCATTTATTATTTGTGTGAGACCACAGCTATCAATTATAGTCTGGAGCGCTACGCACGGTGGGTCCGATGGGGTATTCATATGGATATTAAAGTCCCCCATTATGATTATATTATCGGCGTGTGTCACTACATCAGCAACGAACTCTGAGAATTCATTGATAAAGTCCGAACAGGGCCCTGGGGGGCGGTAGATAACAGCCAGGTGTAGAGGCAGCGGTGTGACAGACCTCATAGTAAGCACCTCAAACGATTTATATTTATTATTTATGTTAGGACTAAGGTTAAAATTTTCGTTGTATATTAGTGCGCCCCCCCCACCCTTTTTAAGCGGACGGGCAATATGCGCATGTGTAAAGTTAGGAGGACATGCCTCATTTAGCGCAAAAAAGTCGTTTGGTTTAAGCCAGGTTTCACTGAGACCGATGACGTTAAGATTGTTGTCTCTGATGATATCATTAACTAACAACGTTTTGGGAGACAATGATCTTATGTTTAAAAAACCTATATTATAGGTAGTGGGCTGTTTTAGGGAATTTTTGATCAAATTATCCGTAGTAGCAATATTAATAATGTTGTGTTTATTATGCCCAGTGCATTCAGTATAATTACGACCATATCTAGGAATTGATACGACGGGAATGTTCCGATTGTTTGATTGTTGCTTTGATAAACTGCACACATCATGGTTAGCCTCCTCAGTAACGGGGATTTTCCGATTGTTTGTTTGTTGCTTTGATAAACTGCACGCATCATAGTTAGCCACCTCAGTAAAACACATGTCCAACTCTGAAACACTCAAAGCAGAAAAAACGTGTTCTAATTTAACTGACTCCTTACCCAGACCAGTAGTCTCGCATCCTTTATTTAAATCCGTCTTCAGGGTGGAGGGAAGTGGTGTTCTGTGGGGATTAGCCTTCTGCTTTGTTTTAAGCCCCGCTCGACATCCGCGTTTCCGATCACACCGCTGGCGTCTGCTCCGTAGACGGCCCCCGCTGCTACTAGACTCCGCTGCTTCACAGGCCGTATTCCCATGCTAGTTAGCACGGTTAGCACGCACGCGTCTATCAGTCCAAAACGGCCCGATATGTCCATATCCAGAAGTGTCTGGCGGTCGTACGTGATCACGGAGTGACCACGATGCGAGCCAGCCATGAAGTCTGCAGAACTGTCCGGCATTTCCGCCAAATGTTCCATCTTTAGCAAGAGCACCGCAGTGTCGCAGCCCGTCCGGGCGCCGCCATCTTGCTAACATCTTGTTGACAAAGTGGTGACCCTCACCCCATCCTTGTTTGTGAATGACTGAGGATTTCATGGAAGCTGCTTTTACACCCTATTATGGCATCCACGTATTCCCATTTAGCGTTTTCATCTGTGGGATGTTCTAAATAAGTGTTTGATGAGCATTCCTCAACTTTCTCAGTCTTTTTTGCTACTTGTCCCAGCTTTTTTGAAACATGTTGCAGGCATCAAATTCCAAATGAGCCAATATTTGCAAAAAAAACCAACCTATGTTTTCCAGTTCGAACGTTAAGTATCTTGTCTTTGCAGTCTATTCAATTGAATATAGGTTGAAAAGGATTTGCAAATCATTGTATTCTGTTTTCTGTGATGAGGTGGCGACTTGTCCAGGGTGTACCCTGCCTTCCGCCCAATTGTAGCTGAGATAGGCACCAGCGCCCCCCGCGACCCCGAAAGGGAATAAGTGGTAGAAAATGGATGGATGGATGGATGTATTCTGTTTTTATTTTATGATTTACACAACGTGCCAACTTCACTGGTTTTGGGTTTTGTAATTTGGCTCTATAAATAAGCATCCAATAACACCAATGGAAAAACCTTCATACGATCGTGTTTGGTTTTTGAAAAGTTGGATTATGTGATTGGAAACCAGATCTCTCGAAAGGGTGTGTGCGGCCAAAGAGGACCCTTCGTATTGCGGATGTGCCAGTTTCAACGCGCAAGATACAAGCCAGAAGCAGAGACCATTCAATAAAAACATTGTATTAATTGTAATGATGGGGAGACGTTTTATTTGCGTCACAAACTAAAAGAACAGAACATTTTAAAGTGCATTGTTTGTAGAAAAAAAAAAAAAGATTTATTTAAGACGGTAGCTAAGGAAATCTAGAATCCCGGCATTGAAAGACAATGAAGCAGGTATATTAAAGGTGAATGATAAAGCATACATAAACATTTTCACGCTGCATTTGTGCAAGCTAACTGATTCACTTTCCGCGCAACGAGCACGATAGCAACAATAGCAACCTTCCTCTGGATATCAATCGGGGCAAAAACGGCCTTTTCCTTCTAATTTAAATCTCCTTCCATCAATCCACAGACCTTTTTGAATAAACTTCGAGACTTTCACAAGTTTTGTTTCCGTGATTTTCAGCCGAATATTCTTGTGAAAAAACTCTTCTTAGTAGTAGCGTCATGATCATAGTGCAAGATAATGTATTGATGCTGTCTGCTATTTAACATCAACGTAGCCAATAGAGATGTGACGTCTCGGTGGCATTGTGGTGACGAGTTGTTCTCTCGTGGGTGCAGCGGAAGATGGAACACAGCGTGAGGGTAGGGATAAGAATTTAATTACATAGTAAAGCAAAATACGAACAAAACACTTTGCATGAAGGCACTAACAAACAAAACAACAGAACTAGCGTGGAAGCTACGAAGAACAGAAAGCGCTAGCGTGAGAACTAGGGAAAAGAACAAACACAATAGCGTGGAAGCTAATCGAGTGCTAATAGTTACCACAATGCTGGAATGTGACGTCATCTGTTGCGTGGGAGCAAACAAGAGTCCAAGACTGAATGTCAAACAGAGGCGGGCATATATAGGGAGATAAATAATCAAGGGCAGGTGCGCGTGATCAAAGCAGAGACAGGTGACACTAAATGGGTAACTATGACAACGGAAACAAAACCAGGAAGTGCCACAAAGAACTGAGGAAGACAAATACTAGACAGAATGTGATAAACAGAACCAAAACCAGAATATACCATGATCCAAGTAGTGAATCATGACAAGAGATGTAGTATTTGTAATCTATGCCAATATTAAAACACGTTGTAAGGATACGCAAATCCTAGTGTGACGTCTTATGTCAACCGGAAAAGTAAGATATCCGTGCTAAAGGAAATACAGTTGTGCTCTAGAGCAGTTTGGAGCAATTAAAGACAATTAACAATTAACATTAACCACTGCTCTATCAATTTTTTTCAGTGATGTACCCCCTGTGAACATTTTTTTTAATTCAAGTACCCCCTAATAATAGCAAAGCATTTTTGGTTGAAAAAAAGAGATAAAGAAGTAAAATACAGCACAATGTCATAAGTTTCTGATTTATTAAATTGTATAACAGTGCAAAATATTGCTCATTTATAGTGGTCTTTCTTGAACTATTTGGAAAAAATATATACAAATAACTAAAAACTTGTTGAAAAATAAACAAGCGATTCAATTATAAGTGAATATTTCTACACATAGAAGTAATCATCAATTTAAAGTACCCTCTTTGGGGATTTTAATAGAGATCCATCTGGATTAAGTTCTAAACATTTCTTCACAAAAAAAAGAAATCTTTAACATCAATATTTATGGAACATGTCCACCAAAAAATTAGCTGTCAACACTTGCATTTCTTTTCACAGTTTATGAAATTACATTCATATTTTGTTTGAAGTATTATTCAATACATATCTTTATAAAGGATTTTTGATCTGTTGCTATGTTCAGAATATTTTTGAAAAATCTCACGTACCCCTTGGCATACCTTCAAGTACCCCCAGGGGTACACGTACCCCCATTTGAGAACCACTGCTCTAGATCAATCTATATGGAGTATACAAACGTCGATGTCTGTTTGGAAAGTCATGAATCGGTTAACCGAATTGCTACAAACTAATCTTGGGAGACCTTAAATCAGTCGGACAAAACGGTGCCTGCCAAATACTCTCATCAATGAAGCATGTTTAATACAAACAGTGAGATTTCTAACAATTAGGAAGGTTTGTGTCATGTTTGTTCTCCTAAAGAAAATATGTTAAAACAAAACTTTTTTTTTCCTTCATCTTTTTCTGTTTTCACACATCTCTGAAAGCGGTGCAGGGAGCAACTAGGACGGCGCTAAAGGGCCGCATGCGGCTCTAGAGCCTCGAGTTGCTGACCCCCGTTTTAGGACTCTAAGTGTGCCAGTTGAGACACAGCAATAACCTCCTCCATACTAATAACATCTTTTTGCACTTTGTGACGTTCAATAAGGTTAAAACCTGACTTTAAACATTGCGTGAACACTAAAGTGATTATGAGGACCACAGTTTTATCCTAGAACAGATTGTATCTATTTGCATCTCTTTATTGGTTTTTGATACAACAAATTGAAGGTGAGCTAGCATCATGGTGTCACAAATAACTGAGGTCAAAGTTCATCCACTGATATATATGTCTCAGAGGTAAAGTTAAAGTTAAAGGCCTACTGAAACCCACTACTACCCACCACGCAGTCTGATAGTTTATATATCAATAATGAAATATTAACATTGCAACACATGCCAATACGGCCTTTTTAGTTTACTAAATTACAATTTTAAATTTCTCGGGAGTTCTGTCTTGAAAACGTCGTGTAATGATGATGTGTACGCAAGACGTCACGGGTTTTAGGGAAATATGAGCGCTGCACACACACACAGCTAAAAGTTGTCTGCTGTAACGGCATAATTACACAGTATTTTGGAGATCTATGTTGCTGAATCTTTTGCAATTTGTCAATTAATAATGGAGAAGTCACACAAACACACAGTGATTCCTTGTTTAAAATTCCCAGAGGTGAAACTTTACTATGGATCAGAGGGCGGTCAAGCGAACATGAATCACGACGGAATGTCAACCAGCAGGTTTCAGTGAGAAAATGGTGGTAAAAAGTCGCTTCTTACTGGATATCAGCTGAGCTTGTGCCGTCCATAGCTGCCGTCGACTCCCCTGAGACATTGGCGTCAAGACACCCGTGGACACACCTCTGACTATCAGGTACTATTAAACTCACTAAAACACTAGCAACACAATAGAAAGATATGGGATTTCCCAGAATTATCCTAGTAAACGTGTCTAAAAACATCCGAATCCGTCTCAATATAATCGTGTTTTTTTTTAGTTTGTTTTTCTAGTCCGTCGCTATCAATATCCTCAAACACAAATCTTTCATCCTCGCTCAAATTAATGGGGAAATTGTCGTTTTCTCAATTCGAATAGCACTTTTTGTTGGAGGCTCCCATTAAAATCAATGTGAATATGTGAGGAGCCATCAACGGGTGACATCATCGTCTGCGACTTCCGGTAAAGGCAGGGCTTTTCTGTTAGCACCGAAAGTTGCGAACTTTATCGTGGATGTTCTCTTCTAAATCCTTTCAGCGAAAATATGGCAATATCGCGAAATGATCAAGTACGACACATAGAATGGACCTGCTATCCCCGTTTAAATAAGAAAATCTCATTTCAGTAGGCCTTTAAAGTACCATTGATAGTCACACACACACACTCGGTGCCTGGAATTATTATCTGCATTTGACCCTTCCCCACAAGGGAGCAGTGAGCAGCAGCGGTGGCCGCACCCGAGGATCATTTGGTGATTTAACCCCCAATTCCAACCCTTGATGCTGAGTGCCAAGCAGGTAGGTAATGGGTCCCATTTTTATAGTCTTTGGTATGACTCGGTCGGGGTTTGAACTCACGACCTACTGATTTCAGGGCGGACAGTCCAACCACAAGGCCACTAAACAGGTAAAGATTAACGTTTTCATGAACGCTTATTTGGGCTTGTTGCACAACTTGATGCACTAACACATGCACATGCACACGTGCACGCTCACCGCCGATACAGAGGCTGAAGCGACACAGTTCGTCACAGAAGGTGTCCGGGCTCTCCGGCTCCCTGGCTGCTCTCCCTCCTCCTTCTTCTCTCCTCTTCTTCCTCGGCGACATCCTCTTCACCATCTTCATCACTCGCTCCACTTTGTCCATCCTGACTGAGGCCCGAGTGAGCAAGTGCCCGAGTGGGGAAGTTCTACTCTCCTTCTGGAAGAACTTTAGAGGCTCATATCTTTATGGCTTCCCAGCACAGTTGCTCTCTTCGTCTTCCAAATCAAACCCTCATCTTCCTCTCCCAGCTCCTACCAGTTTCCTTCTCCCGTCTCTTCTTCAGAGCTGGCAAAGCCCAATGAGCAGAGAGACAAGTGCGGCCAGACATCGGCAGAGCTTGGGGGTTGCTGAAGGGAGCGGCTTCGCCTCTTCTTCCCCCTCCTCTCTCTGTCTCTCTCCCTCTCTCGCTCCGTGGCCCCCACCTCAGCAGCATCGCCCCCGCATCTAACATCCCAAACTCTCAGCCTCCACAAAGGAACTATGCAGTGTTCCTCAGGAGAGCCTTGACAATACCTCGATTCCCAACATGGGACTGCTGGCACAAAAAGACCTACACTCTGTCGTTACGATATCAGATTATAGCCAACAACAATTTTTTTAATTGAATCGAATTTAAATATTTTTTTCACACCTGCACAGTACAACTAAATACAGTTTTTAAATTTTTTACATGTTGGCAAAGATATTTATGCAAGGCTTGAAAAGGGGTTGGATAAAGCAGATGCTTATAATAGCCCAACCCCTCTCACTCATTCCACATTTAACATAAACAATATAATACAAGAACAATACTCTATAAACAAAACGAGAAAAACTCCTGTACACTAACAATACTATGAGACGAGACAAAACACACACACGCACACACACACACGGGCCCAAACACTCTCTGACCATACACCTCTCTCCCATCGCTCTGTGCTGAGGGCATCACTCTTTTTCTTCCTCGTACTTCTTCAGTACTTCTTTTTTAAACAGTGTTTTAAATTGATCAGGCTAGAACACGTTTTTAACTTGTCCCCTAAGTCAGTGGTTCTCAACCTTTTTTCAGTGATGTTCCCCCTGTGAATTTTTTTTTTTATTCAAGTACCCCCTAATCAGAGCAAAGCATTTTTGGTTAAAAAAAAAGAGATAAAGAAGTAAAATACAGCACTATGTCCTTAGTTTCTGATTTAATAAATTGTATAACAGTGAAAGATATTGCTCATTTGTAGTGGTCTTTCTTGAACGATTTGGGAAAAAATATATAAAAATAACTAAAAACTTGTTGAAAAATAAAACAAGTGATTCAATTGTAAATAAACATTTCTACACATAGAAGTAATCATCATCTTAAAGTGCCCTCTTTGGGGATTTTAATAGAGATCCACCTGGATTCATGAACTTAATTCTAAACATTTCTTCACAAAAAAATAAATCTTTAACATCAATATTTCTGGAACATGTCCACAAAAAAATCTTGCTGTACACACAATATTGCATTGTTGCATTAATTTTCACAGTTTATGAACATACATTCATATTTTGTTGAAGTATTATTCAATAAATATATTCATAAACGATTTTTGAATTGTTGCTATTTTTAGAATATTTAAAAAAGATCTCACGTACTCGTTGGTATACCTTCAAGTACCCCCAGGGGTACGCGTACCCCCATTTGAGAACCACTGCCCTAAGTTGTTCCGCAGACTGACTCCACGCACTGAAATGCACATTGATTTTAAAGTTGTTTTAAATTTAGGCAAACATAATTTGTTGTTTCCTCTTAAACCGTAACTATCATCTCTATTATGGAATAAGGTCTGTATATTGGATGGTAGAGAGTTTTGGGATGCCCTGAACATAATTTGAGCAGTTTTAAAGTTGATCACATCGTTCAGTTTAAGTTGCTTTAAGTCCATAAATAGTGGATTTGATTGATGTCTGAAATGAACATTGGAAACAATCCTGATGGCCTTTTTCTGCAGAGTGACTAAAGGCTGTAGATGTGATTTATAACAATTTCCGCAGACTTCAACACAATAGTTTAAATATGACATAATAAATGAATGATACAATAACAGCGGAGCATTGGTGTTCAATAAATGACATGATCTCCTCATCATTCCAACACATTTAGCAACTTTTGTCCTCAGATAACTTATATGAGACTTCCATGAGATATCTATTACCACTCCTAAGAAAGAATTTTGTTGAACATATTCTATTGGTGTATCATCAATAACAATCCTGATCGGTACATTACTTTTTTACATGACTTGTGGAAGAAGTGAAGTGAATTACATTTATATAGCGCTTTTCTCTAGTGACTCAAAGCGCTTTACATAGTGAATCCCAATATCTAAGTTACATTTAAACCAGTGTGGGTGGCACTGGGAGCAGGTGGGTAAAGTGTCTTGCCCAAGGACGGCAGTGACGAGGATGGCGGAAGCGGGAATGGAACCTGGAACTCTCAAGTTGCTGCCATGGCCACTCTACCAACCAAGCTATACCGCCCGAATAAAGTGCAGGGAGAGTCGGCAGGAACACAATCAAAGTCTTCTTTAGAGCTAAAGCTAATAAGCCTGATTCATAGCAAATGTCATTCTCAACCACCATGCCGCGAGAAATTAAATTGGTCTAAATCAGGGGTGTCAAACTCATTTTACATCATGGGTCACATGGAGAAAAATCTTAGACTTAGACCTTCTTTTTATTGTCATTCAAATTTGAACTTTAAAGTACAGATAAGAACAAAACTTTGTTGCATTAGCTCATTGTAGTGCAGGGTAAAATAGCAATGGTGCAGATATAAATACATGGATTAATGTACAGATAAATATATTGCACTTTTGCATATACTTTAACATTTATGGATGTAAGTTATATTGTCTTTATATTCCAGCAAGTTAATCCATTTTTGGGGGGAATTGAGGGGATTATTATGAAACATTCAAGAGTCTTACGGCCTGGAGGAAGAAGCTTTTACAGAACTTGGAGGCTCTGCTACGGAGGCTGCAGAACCTCTTTCTTGAGTCCAATCCTTTGTGGGGGTGGGAGCAGTCTCTGCAGATTTTCTGAGCCCTGGTCAGGCAGTGGCTTTTTGCAATCTCCTGGATAGGAGGAAGAGGAGTCCTGATGATATTTTGATGTGGGGGAGGGGAGGTAGAGAGTAGCGGGGGCACTAACGGTTGGAATAAACACATGCTGAGAAATAGCTCCGTGCCTGCCTACTTTATGGGTTATAGATAAACGTATGGATAACGGAGACATATATAATACTCTCCTTTTTGTTGTGTGTGCAGTTGCGAACTGAGGTCCAAAAGTAGTAGATGTTATAACGTGACGCTGTTTATAAGGAGGAAAAGTGGACGTGACGAAAGGCTGTCCTCATTCAGGTATGGCTGGAAATCGGTAGAAATTCAGGAGAATGGTTGTCTCGGGATTTTTTTGGGAGAGACACTGAAATTTGGGAGTCTCCCGGAAAATTCGGGCGGGTTGGCAAGTATGCAGGCGCAAACTGGCAGCCACGCTTCCGTCAGTCTACCCCAGGGCAGCTGTGGCTACTGATGTAGCTTACCACCACCAGGTGTGAATGAATGTTGAGTCCCACTTCTCTGTGAGCGCTTTGAGTGTTTAGAAAAGCGCGATATAAATCTAAGTTATTATTATTATTACGTACTAAGGCCTTCTAGCTGGCCTCACGTTAAACGTGACATTTATGCATCCTGTGATTGGATACTCATCGGGACCGTTAGCGGAAGAATTTGAGAACACAGAGTTGAGAGACAGTTTCGATAGCCAATCAGATCAGAAGTTGTTGAAAGTAGCCTATCTAAGTAGCCTGATGTTAACGTGACTGTGATTGGATACTCACTTGTCATTCCAAAGTGAGAATCCATTCACAAGTTTGAATGTAAATGTGAATGTTGTCTGTCTATCTGTGTTTGCCCTGCGATGATGTGGCGACTTGTCCAGTGTGTACCCCGCCTTCCGCCCCAATGCAGCTGAGATAGGCTCCAGCACCCCCTGCGACCCCGTAAGGGACAAGCGGTAGTAAATGGATGGATGAATGGATGGAAGTTTCAATTTAGCAGGAAGCCGAAAGTTTTGTGCCGTAGCAAGACCAGGATAGCAGAGAATTAGAACAAAACATTGATTAGGTGGCAGATATACAGTATATTTGCAAGACCATTTTCAAGAAGGATATTTAAAGAGAAACTACATCTTGTGAGACGACGGCGGCCAACACGGAAGCCAGCTCAGCTGTTCTAGCAATGAAATGGGGAAATGCTTGCCATTTGAAATAAACATTTTTTTTCACTTTTAATGTTTTTACAATTTTAATTTTGACAGTTAAAAAAAAGATACGTTTTAATTGGTGATGTGTTTCAATTGATTTTTAATTGCGCCAGAAAATAGCCCATTTTGTGCTTCAATACAAAAGTAGGGCGTAAATGTGATCCTGTATAGCAGTGGTTCTCAACCTTTTTTCAGTGATGTACCCCCTGTGAACATTTTTTAAATTCAAGTACCCCCTAATCAGAGCAAAGCATTTCTGGTTGAAAAAAAAAGAGATAAAGAAGTAAAATACAGCACAATGTCATCATTTTCTGATTTATTAAATTGTATAACAGTGCAAAATATTGCTGATTTGTAGTGGTCTTTCTTGAACTATTTGGAAAAAAATTTATAAAAAAAATTAAAAACTTGTTGGAAAAATAAACAAGTGATTTAATCATAAATAAAGATTTCTACACATAAAAGGAATCATCATCTTAAAGTGCCCTCTTTGGGGATTGTAATAGAGATCCATTTGGATTCATGAACTTAATTCTAAACATTTCTTCACAAAAAAAGAAATCTTTAACATCAATATTTATGGAACATGTCCACAAAAAATCAAGCTGTCAACACTGAATATTGCATTGTTGCATTACTTTTCATAGTTTATGAACTTAAATTCATATTTTGTTGAAGTATTGTTCAATAATTATATGTATAAAGGATTTTTGGACCCCGACTTAAGCAAGTTGAAAAACTTATTCGGGTGTTACCATTTAGTGGTCAATTGTACGGAATATGTACTGTACTGTGCAATCTACTAATAAAAGTATCAATCAATCAATCAATCAATTTGAACTGTTGCTTTTTTTAGAATTAAAAAACAACTCTCACGTACTCCTTGGCATCCCTTCAAGTACCCGCTTGGGTACGCGTACCCCCATTTGAGAACCACTGCTGTATAGTATTTCTCCAGTAATGGTCATGTGGTGACATAAATTTGGGTATTTTGAGAGGTAATCCTTGAAGTTGGCGATCATTGAAGGCTTAGGTGGGAGATGCACGGCCTGCCACTGACTTCTTTAAAAAATATTGCAGTGTAAAACAGCAAATTTGTCAACAAGTATAAAATAATTACTGTTGCATATTACTTACACATACAAAGTTCCAAGGCAAAAGCGTATAAGAAAGTATCCAGTGACAAATGTGCAGTGTTGGGCAGTTGCTCGCTACATGTAGAGAAGTTATTTTGCTTAACTATATTTCCCAGTAATTTTGGAACGAGTAGCGATTTCCATAGCTTAGCTATTTTTTGACCCATGATCCGACTGTCCATTCCTGCTGCTGTAGTCTCAGTGGAAACATGTCTTACTGACTTCGAGTGTTTTGAGCCACTGGCTTTCCCTGACTTAGCAAAACTAGTTCAACAGATAAAACCTTCAGTATGTCCACTGGACCTTATCCCATGTCGGCTAGTTAAAAATGTTTTAACTCTATTGGGCCTTATATAGTCCATCTCGTAAAGTATTCCTTGAGGTGTGAATGTTTTCCCAACCTCCTTGAAACATGCTTGACCCAGTCCATGATGATTGATTGGTGGATGTATTAGAAAATCCAACATGATTGGTTGGTTTACTATGATGAGTCACGATTGGTTAAGATTAGGGCAACACATTACGGGCTGGCCAATCACAGGTGAGATAGTGCAGGTCATCGAACTAGGAAGGGAAATCATAACAGATGCGCAAATCTCAAATGGCGACGAAGAGAGAGGAGGAAAAATCTCAAGCGGGTGATTAAAAAAAAGAAAGAAACCTAGTGGAAGATGGCAGAGGGATTCTCTCCCCTAGATATCTAATTTAGTGATGAAGACGACGTCCAGGAAACCAACAATGTGTCTGCCTGGCCAGATCTGGACACATTAATTTAACAGTGCCCAATACATTCATTTTAACTTTGTAATCCCAAATTAAACTGCGCTGACATGGAAGACGTGGAACTTACATTTAAGAACACATATTAAGGTGGGTGGAGTTCAAAGATTTACTGCACAAAACTATTATCAGCTATTCCCAAACAAGACACAAGTCATTGGTTCTATGTCACGATAAAGATAGATGGGGTTTGAACTCACGACCTACCTGAGATCGGTATGTCGTGAGTTCAAACCCCGGCCGTGTCATACCAAAGACTATAACAATGGGACCCGTTACCCCCCCCCCCCCCCTGCTTGGCACTCAGCATTAAGGGTTGGAATTTGGGGTTGAATCGCCAAAAATGATTCCGGGCGCGGCAAGGCTGCTGCCCACTGCTCCCCTCACCTCCCAGGGGGTGATCAAGGGTGATGGGTCAAATGCAGAGAATAATTTCGCCACATCTAGTATGTGTGTGACAATCATTGGTACTTTAACTTTACCTTTTTTATTATTTAAAATGAATAACATTGTCAGGTTTGGCCAAAGAAAAGGCACACTAAAATAAAAACATACAGTGGGGTGTGGGGACCCCCAGAGGGAGGTGTAGGATGTCCCATGCTAAATGACAGTTAATAGTAAAGGACCCTTATTGGGATCATTTAGTTCCATACGTACACTTTCAGTTATTTTAACAATATTACCCGTATAAGAACTTCAAATGTAGTGCTGGGGAGGAATTTCATTTTGTTTGAGTCTGTTCCACAGTCAGGAAGATATGTTTGATTTAAATATGGTCAAGTTTATTTATTTCTGTTCATGTACAGATAGAGTTTGTTAAAAGGGGAAGTGCACTCTCCCTCTGCTTCAGACTGTTAGGCTGTAACGGCTGCTGCCTGGAGCTTGTATGTTAGCCATTAGGGGTGTGGGAAAAAATCGATTTGAATACAAATCGAATCGTTTACGTTGTGCGATTCGGAATCGATTCTCATTTTTAAAAAATCTTTTTTTTTGTTTTTTTTTCATCAATCCAACAAACCACTACACAGCAATACCATAACAATACAATCCAATTCCAAAACCAAACCTGACCCAGCAACACTCAGAACTGCAATAAACAGAGCAATTGAGAGGAGACATACACGACACAGAACGTGACGAAAAGTAATGAAATAAAAATGAATATTATCAACAACAGTATCAATATTAATTATAATTTCAGCATAGCAGTGATTAAAAATCCCTTATGGACATTATCATTAGACATTTATAAAAATAATACAAAAGAACAATAGTGTCACAGTGGCTTACACTTGCATCACATCTCATAAGCTTGACAACACACTGTGTCCAATGTTTTCACAAAGATAAAATAAGTCATATTTTTGGTTCGTTTAATAATTAAAACAAATTTACATTATTCCAATCAGTTGATAAAACATGGTGCTTTACAATTATAAAAGCTTTTTTAAAAAAAAAATCTACTACTCTGCTTGCATGTCAGCAGACTGGGGTAGATCCTGCTGAAATCCTATGTGTTGAATGAATACAGAATGGTTTTGAATCGGAAAAATATCGTTTTTGAATCGGAAAAATATCGTTTTTGAATCGAGAATCGAATCGAATCGAAAAAATCGATATATTATCGAATCGTGACCCCAAGAATCGATATTGAATCGAATCGTGGGACACCCAAAGTTTCACAGCCCTATTAGCCATGCTTGTCTACTACCCTCCCACTTGCTCTGATGTCTTTAAAAAAAAAATAAACATCCATGTAGGGCAGCACGATTAACTAACATCAACATTTTAATTTGTGCAATCACGTAACTGCAAGAGGCGGAGTTTTTTTTTTTCTGCCATTCCCGGCATTTGAATAACAGATGTGTTGGCCAATCAGAATTGTTGAGCCTCCCGTTTCTTCGTTTCAAACAGGGAGAGACTTTGCAGCGCTCTCAGCACCTGAGCGTGTTTATTTAATGGTAGAAATAATTGAACGCAGTGATCCCTTTCTTCTGTCATTCACAGCATTTGTCTCTGTGGGCGGGCACTAGTACAGGGTGCCAGCTTTACTTACACACAGGATGCAGAGGAACACAGTCTCCCTACTCGCAAAGCGCTGCAAAGTACTGTCAATTACGAACTTTTACGCTACTTTTTTCCTATACTTTGACCCTGCGGCTTGAAGAACGGTGCGACGAAATTGTGTATTTGTATTCGCTAACAACCATACGTTTTTTGTTCAATAGTTTTTATTAAACCCATGGAATGGTGTGTTATTGCATCTGATAATGCACCATATTTTGGACAAATTTGTTAACTGTAGGTGTTGCGTCCAACCTTATTTTGTCAACTGAAAAAAATGCACTGTAAGGTATTCAATACTAATTCAAGTAAAAATGTTGCTTTCAGAAATAAGACCATTTCCCTTTTTTGTTTATTTATTTAGGATTTCAAAGTTGTTTACCTTCCAATTACATTTCAATGGTAAACAATTGTACAATGGCGAAAAATAAAAGTTGATATCCTTTTAAATGATTACCTGCATCATTATTATATATTATTTAGGTCCCATCATAAAACTAACTTGTATACTCTAACATTAAATAGACCCCCCTTTTAGACAAGTTGATCTGCCGTCTCTTTTCTGCTTTGCCCCCTTCTCCTGTGTGTAAAGGTTATTAGGTGACCATAAATGCGGGCCCCCTCCAAGGTTTCTCTTTGAATCCCATTGGGTTGAGTTTTTTTCTTGCCCTGATGTGGGATCTGAGCCGAGAATGTCGTTGTGGCTTGTGCAGCCCTTTGAGACACTTGTGATTAAGGGCTTTATCAATAAACTTTGATTGATGTGAGTGTGAATGTCGTCTGTCTATCTGTGTTGGCCCTGCGATGAGGTGGCCCCCAAATGCAGCTGAGATAGGATCCAGTACCCCCCGCGACACCAAAAGGGACAAGCAGTAGAAAATGGATGGATGGATGATTGATTATGATTACATTACATTATTGACACAGTTATGAGGTGGCGACTTGTCCAGGGTGTACCCCGCCTTCCGCCCGATTGTAGCTGAGATAGGCGCCAGCGCCCCCCGCGACCCCAAAAGGGAATAAGCGGTAGAAATGGATGGAAATTAACACTGTGATGAGGTGGCGACTCGTCCAGTGTGTACACCGCCTTCCGCCCGAATGAAGCTGAGAGAGGCTCCAGCACCCCCCGCAACCCCAAAAGGGACAAGCGGTAGAAATGGATGGATGGATGGATACATTATAAACACTGCATAGTTTTTATCAATTATGTCTTCACTTTAAGGATATGATGTAAACAAAGACTATGTTTATACTGCAGGCCAAAGTGGCCCAATTTTATTTTATTTTTTTCTGATTTTTCCAGTTGGAAAAAATGTGATTGTTATCAATGTGGCCTCAACGTCACTTGCATACATACACACTTCAATAAATTGAAATAAAGAACGTTGGCCCGGGAGGAAGTCACTACTACTGCAAAATTAAAAAAAGTTACAAAACCTTAAAAAATAGTGCTTTTTTAATGTTAATGTAAATGAAATTAATATAATATATGAATGTATATATATAGTGTAATGTATATTTTGGAGGGTTCTAATCTTTTTATAACTGTTAAGTAGAGGAGACCCGGATATCACCGTGCATCTACAAGAGCTTTATTTTTCAACTTACATTTGAAAAATGTGCCACAGCGTCAATTACGGTCCTTCAACAATCACTAATTCTTCGGAATCAAAATATATATTTATATATTACATATAGCTTAATTTTTGCACACTATTGACAAGTGATGAATCGAAAATGTGGTCGTCTTAAATAAGACTTTTCTCACCGAAACAGGATGTTTTGATGAAATATCCACTTCTGCAGGCAACTGCGTCTTTCCTGGCGCACACGAGTGACGTAGCTCGCCCACAGCTGACAAAAAAAGTCACATTCAGGTCGCATTCCCTTTAGACTGAAGTCACATTAGTAAAGAGCAGATTCCAATCGGATTCAGGACTACCTCCTGATGTGATGTAAATCTGATGCAAAATGATCAGATTTGAAGCACTTTGGAGCTTCAAATCTGAAGGCCGACAAGAAGGCAAAATAATGAAAAATAATTTCACCCCTTACACCCACCAATCATTTCCGTCTTTTCTTGAGCTACTTCCTGTACAATGTTCTATGAATGATTTGTATTATATACATCATTATATTAAATTTTCTACTAAAAATGATGAATAATCGCTGTGTCTTCCTGCCTTGCCTCGTTGTTTTGTCCCACTTTCCCTTATGGTTCAAGGTATGTTTTATTTCATCCATCCATTAATTTTCTACCACTTGTCCCTCTTAGGGTCGCGGTAGCCTATTCCATCTGCACTCGGGAGGACTGCAATAAGGTTACCTCATCACAGTATGAGGGGCCGTTAGGGACATTATTCAGAATTACCTTTTACACTTTGTTAACAAACAACTTGGCTTTAAAAAAAAAAACAATAACTTGTCTGAAAAGGGGTGGGCATTATTGGTGACCGGAACCAGAATGCAACCTCTCTCATACACACTGGTAAGATGCTCTTATACAAACTGGTAAGAGGCTCTCATACACTTAACTGAAATCCTTGCACACATACTATTGAAATTGTTGTCTCTCACACGCAGGTGGTGTGTGTGTGTGAGTGAGAGAAAAATATTTTAGTTGTTCATGTCAGAGCATTTTAGTTGTTTATGTGAGCATTTCAGTAGTGTGTATAAGTGTTTCAGTAGTGTATGTGAGAGCATTTCAGTAGTGTATATGAGTATTTCAGTAGTGTATGTGAGAGCTTTTCAGTAGTGAATGTGAGCATTTCAGTTGTGTATGTGAGAGCTTTTCAGTTGTGTATGTGAGAGCATTTCAGTAGTTTGTTTAAGAGTGTTTCAGTAGTGTATGTGAGAGAATTTCAGTAGTTTGTTTAAGAGTGTTTCAGTAGTGTGTGTGAGAGGAAAACACTTCAGTTGTTCATGTGAGAGCATTTCAGTAGTGTGTATAAGAGTGTTTAAATAGTGTGTATAAGAGTGTTTCAGTAGTGTGTGTGAGAGAAAAACATTTCAGTTGCTTATATGAGAGCTAGGGCTGCAACAACTAATCGATTAAAATCCATCCATCCATCCATTTTCTACCGCTTATTCCCTTTCGGAGTCGCGGGGGGCGCTGGCGCCTATCTCAGCTACAATCGGGCGGAAGGCAGGGTACACCATGGACAAGTCGCCACCTCATCGAAATAGTTGGCGAATAATTTAGTCGATTCGTTGGATGTATGCAGTGGGCATGCGCTGAGGCTCTTTTTTTTTTTTTCCCTTTCGTTCTTTCCTAAACCTTTATTTAGGAGCTGCAACATTTAAAAAAATCAGAGAAACAATCATCAAAATAAGTACAAAAAAGTACAAAACAGCGCCAGGGCGACGGCAGTAAGTTAGCCAATGATGTGTCAGGTGCAGCTCACGTGACAAAGCCGTATTCTTTGTCTGGAAACATTCGAAAAATGGCAGAGGAAAGCAGGAGCAATAGTGTAAGTGCAATGGAGAAAGTGTGGGAGTTCTTCACCCTAAACACTGCAAAGAAGACCGTTTCCTGCCAAACGTGCAGCATCGACCTCGCGTGGAACGGAAGTACGACATCGCTTCGGGAGCACCTTAAGAGGAAGCATGTTGGATCAATGGATGAAGAAAAAAACTCACGGTACGTAACTTTTTAAGTCCATTGTCCGAGTACATTGATCCGTTGTGTCCGTCTTTGTGTGTTTTTAATATGTTGTTAACGAGGAGATTATTTTAAGGCAATAAACGGACAGAAATATCTCAGGTCGGTTTCATAATGGATCAATGTAGCCGGACCTGATAAAGCTATATAATATTTGAGTGACGCTTTAGTAATATAAACGTTATGAAGGTGCTGGAATATTTCATGCTATTATTCACAGGCAGCCTAAAATGAATCCTTTATTATTCACAACAGAAACGTGTACACTATCTGATTCAGTTCTGATCTGATGAGTTACATTTCTGTGTTATTATTGTTGTATGCTGCATCCCCAATGTCCATTTATTTCATTTAGCTTTTTTTTTAATGTGGTGGTGTAAATAGAT
Source organism: Nerophis ophidion (assembly GCF_033978795.1). Lineage (NCBI taxonomy): Eukaryota > Metazoa > Chordata > Actinopteri > Syngnathiformes > Syngnathidae > Nerophis > Nerophis ophidion. The sequence goes on from NC_084626.1 coordinate 16,092,658, forward strand.
AGATAGATAGATAGACAGATAGACAGATAGACAGATAGACGGATAGATAGATGGATAGATAGATAGATAGATAGATTCCCTCAGGGAGTTCCCTCAGGAACATTTAAATTCCAGCAGCAGTGTACACAATTGAGATCGAATTTAAAAAGTAAATAACGGGGGTTTAAATGGAAAAAAATAAAAATAAAATATTACAATGACAATAAAAATAAAAAAGCAACATAAGAATAAAAATATAACAGTAAAAATAACAATATAACAAGAAAAACTAGGCAGCAGTGACCATGATATGAAAAAATGTGCCTTTTACATCAGAAATTATTAAATAAATCAACTAAGTATGTATTGAGTTACATGTAAATGTTGCTACTGCTCATGATATGGTTTCTCTCATTTCAAAAATTAACAAGCCAGAATTAGAGACTTGGTACAAAGTAAGGTGTGCACACCACAGCAAGCGGCTGCATTGACTGATAGTGTCCTAAAGATGTTGGTAACTGACATGAGGCCACTATCAATGGTGAAGGATGACGGTTTCAGAAAAATGATTTACAGTACATCCTCAACCCTGGTTACACTCTTCCCTTGAGGACCCATTTTACCAAACTGATGGAGAGGAAGTATGAGCAAGCTCTGTAAACTGACATTAAAGCCATCCAGAGCAAAATTGTTCTGACCACTGATGTGTGGACAAGTGCAATACATGCCACTACATTGGAGACGAATGGAACATGAAGCCAATCTGCCATACGACCACGCCACTAGAGGAAAGACATTCAGCATCCAACATTGCAGAATGCTTGGAATAGGTAGTAGGCAGGTTTGAAATTCCCCAAGCAAAAATATTGCTATTGTGCATGACAATGGTGCACTTTATAAAAAAACAAAAACATTTTTTCAACACTTGCACTGGAAACATATTGTTATGTTTGGCAAGTCGAAAGGACATGGTGCTAGTATGCGTTTTATTTAAATAAAGTATTGGAAAGGATAGAAATGTAGTTTGTCTTTTTTATCCGATTATTAATCAATTAATTGAAGTTTTAATCGACATATTAATCGATTATCAAATTAATCGTTAGTTGCAGCCCTAATGAAAGCATTTCAGTAGTGTATGTAAGAGGTAATTCTGAATATTGTCCCTAACGGCCCCTCATATCACAGGGCCAACACAGATAGACGGACAACATTCACGCTCGCAATCACACACAATTGCCAATTTATTGTTGCCAATAAACATATCCCCAAGTCTTTGGAAGTGGGAGGAACCCACACAGTCACAGGGAGAACATGCAAACTCCACAGCCTGGGGATGGAACCCAGGACCTTTTTATTGTGAGGCACACACACCAACCCCTGACCACCGTGCTGCCTGTGCTTTATTTCTTTTTTTTGTCGTCTTTTTGTCATTGACAATGTTTACCACCTCGTCGCATCAGCACTTATTGATGTTGTCGCTTTGCATTAACGTTTTTCGTTGCACATGTGAGCCAAACAAACTAATGGCAAATAGTTGTCAATCGTTCGTCTCAAAGTTGAAAACACACACTCGCATACGCCCACAAATATGCTCAAAAGGATAATTCCTTGATGCCGGAGGGAGGTCAGAAGTTAGTGTTTGAGCGAGCACCACTTGTACTCTACTTGAACCTATCATGAAAGGTTCCATTAAGGTGTGAATCAGTGAGTGCAGTTGAATTTGAAGAGGATGAAATGTTGCACACACACCCCCACAAAAACATCTTACAGCACTTTTGATATTATACACTTGTTTTATCGACCTACATATGTACAAAGTCACAGGGCATTGATCATCTCAATATCAGCTATTTGTTAGGTTCCATAGTTTGTTATTTTTCGTCGGGAAAAAAACGGGATAGCAAAGCAAGTTTGTTTGCATGAACAAATCTTGCATGACCTCTACCTCAATCTAAATTTATCATCTTCGTGGCAGTGCACTGTATTAAACTTCATATTGAAATGAAGCATGGCTTAGTTTGAGTCAAACATTCAATAAAAAAAACTGAGTCAGAGGACTGACAAGAGGCTTCCTGTTTGCTTTGAACAAGAGCGATAGTCTCCCTCCTTGCCTGTCCATCAGACACTACCGTGTCTTTCCTTTGCGTTTGTTTTCCTGTCACGTTAATGTGTGAGCTTAGTCACTATGACGCACAGGATAAAGCTGAGCGTGTGACAGACGACAAAACACATCTGCACCGGAAAGTCAAACATCTTCAATGGATGGACTGATAGGAAGTATTATAGGATAGACCAGACCTGGGCAAATTAAGGTCTGGGGGCCACATACGACCCAGTTAAGCTTTTCAATCTGGCCCGCCGGACATTCCCAAATAATTTTTTTTAGATCTTTAAGATGGAAAGTGTAGCTGCCATTATGATGTACAGTGATGTTTCCTAATGAACTTATAAAAGTATTTCAATGGTTGGAATTTGCGCTTTTGAATGATATACCAGTTACCATGGTAATCTAATTTGCTACTATCCCAGTGGGCACCTTGACATCAATTTGACGTCAAAACTCAGTCAATATTTGACTCGGCATTGATAAACATTACTGCAGCCAATTTTCCCAAGTCGGTGTTTGAAGATGTACATTGGATGGCAATTAGCAAATTAACCCGCGAGTATATAATGTGTTTTTGGTGTGGTGGTTGATATGGTGGAGGTTCATTTGACATCAATTTGACGTCGGACCATCGATGTCAAATTGACGTCATATTGATGCCAAATTGACATCCATGGCTTCTTAGGTTTTCATAGCTCTCCGCCAATAAAACGAGCTTATTAGGCTTAAATTTACTTTTGCATTGTAGGATTATTGTTTTTCTGGAGTTTGTATGCGTCAGTGGCGCATTTTGGCATTGCAAATTGATTTCGGCCGCCTGCATGTCAAGCTGTCAGCAGGCCGCCACGCTGCCATCAAGGGGTGGTTTGCAATTGCCGATGCGCGCGCAGAATGGCAGGCCACATATAGTACCTGCTACATTAAGTTAAAGTACCAATGATTGTCACACACACACTAGGTGTGGTGAAATTTGTACTCTGCATTTGACCCATCACCTTAATTGTTCACCCCCTGGGAGGTTAGGGGAGCAGTGAGCAGCAGCGAACGGGAATCATTTTTGGTGATTTAACCCCCAATTCCAACCCTTGATGCTGAGTGCCAAGCGGGGAAGAACGTAACCCGTTAACTGCTGCCAATCAAATGTTGAATAAGATACTCTATAGGGTTCATATGTTTATAAATCTGACTGATGAAGTCAGTGCCTCACCAGCCATGAACCTCACTGCACGTCACTGATATATATATATATATATTAGGGGTGGGCAAATTAATGCGTTAATTACGAGTTAACTCATCAATCTATTAACGCCGACAATTATTTTATCGCACATTTGCGTATGTTGTTTACATGCTTTTATTTTGTTAACGCCTTTTCTTAACAAGATGGCGTCGCCCGGATGGGCTTCGGCGTCGAGGGGCTCTTGGTAAAGATGGAACATTTGGCAAAAATACCGGACAATTCTGCAAATTTCATGGCTGGCTTACAGCGTGGTCACTCCGGGATCACTTACGACCGCCAGACAATTCTGAATATGGATAGATCGGGCCGTTTTGGACTGAATGACGCGTGCTTGCTAGTCCGGCTAGCTAGCATGGGAATACTTTGCCGGCTACATCCAGCGGCCTGTGAAGCAGCGGAGTATATGTGTTGTCTGTCTATTTATGAATAATGCAGACGAGGCGTGTTGGCTGAGTTCTTAACGGTTGCTTTCAGAGCGTGCATATCACAACATACAAGATGCCGTCATGGCAACACAACCATCAGGAGATGATTGAGGGAACCCCTCATGAAACAGTTCTGTAGAGATGAAGTAGTCTTGTGATTTTTCCCACACCTACATATATATATATATATATATGTAGTGTGAGTATATATATATATATATATATATATATACCTATATATATATATATATATATATATATATATATGTATATATATATATATATATAGATCTAGATATATGAATGTATAAATATACTTGAGAATAATATGTATGCATGTATATATTGGTGGCATCAGAGGCTCCATGTATTACCTGAAGAAAGATTTGACTTCTGACCTTTCCACATTATTCATCTCATCTTTACTCCTGGAGTTCAGCTCATTGAGGATGTCAGCTCCATTTTTTTGTATTTTAATTATCTCCAATTATTCATAAACAGGGTAAAAACAAACCATCATTATCATTACTGCTTCATTTGTTTCACTCTCTACTAATTAAAACTATTCCAGCATGAAAACATTCAGGATGTTCATATACAAACAGTATTACACATCCCCAAACATACCTCTTTATTATGGTTTTAATATAATGTATTATTACATTTAATATTCCCATGTTAATGGAAAGGTTTATTTCCACTCAGGGATTAAAAAAGTATTTCTGATTCTGATAATTACATCACTCTCATAAAACCTTTAAAGCTGAATATGTTTTTTTTTACCATAGCTCAGCTTCACAATTTTGGAATATTGACTGCTGATATTAATATTATTCTATTGTTTAGAATATTACACTTTACTCTTTTTCTTTGCTCAAATGAACAGGATGAAAGTGTCTTTAATCGTCACTACAGAATGTAAATATATATAATTATGTATACAATAATTACCCATTCTTCACCTTCATTACCGTTTGATTTAACTCTCATCTTATTTTATCCAGAGAGAACTTGACCATAAAAAGATGGCTGCACATCAATAAACTGTCACTAAATTTCAGTAAAACTCAATATATCATATTTGGAGATTGCAAAAATGTAAAACACAAATTATGATGGATAATATTGAAATGAAATAAATAAAGGTAATTACATTTTTAGGAGTTAATATAGATGTTGAAGTAAGCTGGACACTACATGTAAGTCATATAAAGAAAACATTAAAAAAATGGAGTGCAATACTTAATTGAATAAAATACATACACTCAAAAAATGATTCAGGCCCTTCTTAGATGTGACACATTTAAGTATTGTTGAATCTATTCAAAATATCTAGTTTTAAAATATACACATATATAATTAATCAGTGAAACTTGAAACTTCTCATAATTGATCCTATTGGATTGATTTGATGTTGATCAACGCAAAATTAAATGAGTTCAGAACTTGGAGCCGCCCTTTGCGCATGTGCATATCATCTTCGCGGGCATAACTCATTAGCATATCGTCTTCGGCGGGAGTAGACTGCAAGAGGAACCGAGAACGAAGGTTGGAGCTCGGTCTTCTTTGGTAAGTAAACGTATTCATTTATTTTTATAGCTCTAGCACTGTAACTGTACCGCTAGTGTATTCATGCTATATATTCCACAATTTGGGCAATGTTTGTGGGGGTGAACTTTACTTTTAAAGTCCGACTTTGCATGCATGCTAGCTTAAACTTCCACCATGGCCACTAGCTTAATAGTCCACACATGAACGAACTTTCCCTCCCTTATAATATTACATAAGTCAGGCCAGGATGAACGCGAGGAGCAGCACGTGAGCGGGGAAGATTATTAACGCGACAGTCGGAGATTAATGTCTGCCCGTGTAGTTAATTGACTTTATTCAATGTGTGTGCTTCCACTGGGTCCCAGGCTGCGCTGCGTGTCAGCTCCGGTAGTCTGTAGACTGTCTGTATGTGTGTTTGAACAAGTGTTTACAAGTATTATATAGTGTTTTATACCTCATTCAGAGTATTATCTCGTGCTATCGCGAGTGAATATATTAAATTATCGCGGGAATTCGTTTGTCTCGGCACTCCAGCAGACCGGTGTGCTCTCGTTGATGCGGAGGGAGACCGCAGCTGGTGGTTGAGGACAGTCGAAGGTGCGAGTCATTGCTCAACTGCCTGCTGATTCACCGCAAGTCTGCACGTATTTTTAATGGCAAATGTGAAAATTCTGCGATTTTGAATAAAAATAATCCAAAACTGGTGAAGTTAAATGTAAAATAACTTTATAGTATAATCACTGGATACAGACAACAATTTAAAAAATATGATTTCTCTTTACATTTTTTTTCTTTCAATTCCATTTTTTCTACCCTGACTGCACGTCACTGATATATATATATCAATCATCAATCAATCAATGTTTACTTATATAGCCCTAAATCTCTTATTTTTTCCCCCGTAATAATATTGAAATATTTAAAAATGTATTGAAATAACAGTAGCGTAAGGAAAGACAAAAGCCCCAAAAGAAACAAAATAAATATTACACACATATTATTTTTTTGTTTGATGCTAATATTTTTTTGAATATATTTTAGAATGTGGGGTGAATTTATATATATATATATATGTATATATATATATATATATATATACACACATAAGCATGCAGTGTATGATTGCCTTGTGCAATATTATTAGTAGTAGTAGTATCATTAGTGTTGTCGCTTTTTCCAGGTTAAATGTGTACCAAGACAGTGCGGCTATGGACCCGTGCGGTCTGGCTGGAGAAAAAAATGGAGCAAGAAAGTGTCATCCCCAACTGCTGGATAAAGGGCAACAATGTGCTCTGGCCCAATATGGTGAACGCCACCAAGGCCCTCAATGATATGAGGGAGCCTACAGTAACATGGAGGAAATTTCCTCTCGTCAAAGTTAAAATCAGCTCGAGTAAGTTTGCTCACACAGTATACAAGTATTGAATAAATGTTACAATAAGGATAATAATGTTTTTTTTTTTGCTGCAGCGAACAGGGAAGAGTGTGAGCAATATGACATCACAACAACAGCAGAGCTCTCTGAATTTGAGGATGGGCCTGAGGAAAAGAGGAAGTCGAAAAAGAAGACATACCCAGATTTGATCACAAGTATGTGACGCATAGTTATGTACTATTTATGTGTATGATAATGTGGTTTCTAGTATGGAGTCGCTGGACTGCCAGACTCATATAAACTGATCTTATTGGGCTTACCAAATAGTTCAATTACTAATTACAGCCTCTCCAAGAAGTGCCACATTTTGGTGACCCCATGCGACAGGTCCTAAACGTTGCCAAGTAATATGGTTTTGTTTTTGTCTGGATGCAGATGACCAATGTGATGAAGGTGATGATTCTGCAGGACCAGGACTCACAGCGTTGGTTTCCGACCACTGTAGCCGCAGCCGCAGTAAATAATATTGTTATGTTTAATATTCATCATTATTATCCAAAATTGTATGACATTGACAAGATGTTCATTTTTACAACTAAATTGACAGTATATTTCTATCATTTCTCTTTTAGGTGCTTCGCTACCACTGGAACCAGTGTTTGAGACCAGCTCCTACAGAAGGGGGTCCTCTTTCAGGCACAGGTCAAAGTCAAGGTCCTTGTCAATGTCTACATCAGTGTCCACATCCAGGTCCTTGTCATTGTCCACGTCAAGGTCCAGATCCAGGTCAATATCAAGGCCAGTCTTCACATCCACGCCTAAGCCAGGGCCCAAGCACCGATCAAGGTCTATATGTACAGATCCGGTTCGAAGGACCGATCGAGGAGCAAGCACAAGAGGGCGGGATCAACATCCAGAGATAGATCGAGGAGCAAGCACAAGAGGGCAAGATCAACATCCAGAGATAAATCCAGAGATAGATCAACATCCAGAGATAGATTGAGGAGCAAGCACAAGAGGGCAAGATCAACATCCAGAGATAAATCCAGAGATAGATCAACATCCAGAGATAGATCGAGGAGCAAGTACAAGAGGGCAAGATCAACATCCAGAGATACATCGAGGAAAAAGCACCAGTACACCATATCAACCAAAGATGATGATCAAAAATTCCCTATGGAAGAAGGAAGTGAGTATTAAATTCATGTGTGTCATTGATACACCTCTGGAAGAGGTGTGTTAAATTATTAATCTTGTACAACTTTCAGAGTTCCAGAAGCGTGTTTTCTTCCTCCTCATGGACATGCGAGCAACAATATCGGACCTTGGGAAAAAGTATGAACCAGTCGACTCCCAGTTCCATGTTGAAATGATCAACAGGAGGAAGGGACTCGCACAGCTGGAACGAAAGCTTGCAGATGGTGACTATCGGAAACTACTGGTGAGTGTATCCTATGTGAAACTTGCATTATTACAACTAATTGTAATTGTATTCAATTTTCCCAGCAGGCCATCAATCCATTCAATTGGTTCCTTTGTTTATATTTTCAGACGTCTCGTTTGCGCAAGATTGGGGGCTCCAGCCTGGAGGACAATGTAAAGAATGTGATGAAAAGGTGAGTGAACAGACAAACACTAATAAATACTATGTATTATTGTCACTGAATAGTATTCATTGATGAATATTAAATAAGCATCTGGTACATCTTATTGTATCTTTTTCCTAATGCTTATACTTGTACACCCCCGCGAATGCTTACAGAGTCCTCACCAACTGGCTCATGGCTCAACTGAACGTGGACGGGGCACCACCGAAAAAGAAGTTCAAAGTCACACGCCTTTGTAAAGTTATGATAGGTATTTACATGACAATTTCTTTACCATTCTCAGATATTTGGTTTGTTCACCAATTTATTACCTGGCCCAAACAGGATCAGAAGATTTGTGATATGATTTTGAGTGTCTTGACTGACTGTTCTTTCTTGCTCAGGTGCTATTCAACAAGCCAACCAGTCAGCCACTGAGAAGGACATCACTAAATTTATGGGGAACTTCTTGCGATCTGCTCCCGACAGAAATGGCGGTGGAGGGAGGAAGAAGGGTCAGATTGCAATAGAACTGGCGTCTGATTCCGAGGCAGAATAAGAATTATGGTGCGATACTTTGTTAATTTCTACATGCTCCCAAATAATGTGTGTATCCATCCATCCATTTTCTACCGCTTATTCACTTTCGGGGTCGCGGGGGGCGCTGGCGCCTATCTCTGCTACAATCGGGCAGAAGGCGGGGTACACCCTGGACAAGTCGCCACCTCATTGCAGGGCAAACACAGATAGACAGACAACATTCACACTCACATTCACACACTAGGGCCAATTTATTTTAGTGTTGCCAATCAACCTATCCCCAGGTGCATGTTTTTGGAAGTGGGAGGAAGCCGGAGTACCCGGAGGGAACCCACGCTTTCACGGGGAGAACATGCAAACTCCACACAGAAAGATCCCGAGCCTGGATTTGAACCCAGGACTGCCGGACCTTCGTATTGTGAGGCAGACGCACTAACCCCTCTGCCACCGTGAAGCCCCATAATGTGTGTAATTAATTGCAATTATAAATGACCATTGATGCTGTTTATTTAAGACCCAAGTGCTCTTTTTGACAGATTTCATCAGTCCTGCATGACGAAGCGCCGAAGGAAGGAAAGAAGACCAAAAACCAGTGGACGGCCAACAATCCATCACTTTTCTGCCAATTTTGGCTGTATTTTATAAAATAAAATCTTGTCTTGTGCCATGCATACCTGTTTTTGGTGGGTTTATGTAATAACTGAAAGGTCAGAATAGGGTTAAAATCATGATGTCAATTTAATGTCTAACTTTTGGTGTCAATTTGATGTCAAACTTTTGACGTCAATTTGATTTGCAAAATTGACTTATTTTTGACGTCTTTTTGACGTTAATATTTGATGTCAAATTGATGTCAATTCAACGTCAATTGCCCACTGGGTATGGTAATCCACGTCACAGCAGCTCAGATGAGGCACCAAGCAGTGTGGGCAGGAAGCGTTTCCACAGATGCGGAAGGAGATTTTCACAACAATATTTTAAAGCTTAGTGATATATCACACTGTAGGTGGGTTTATTTTGTACCCTTCGCGTTCATATTTTACTAGGGGTGTAACGGTACACAAAAATTTCGGTTTGGCGTAAAGGGGGAATAAGCGGTAGAACATGGATGGATGGATAAATACATATACTCTGCAACGTTATATATAATTCATTGATATAATAATTAATTATAGAGTAATTACTTAAAAACGGTAAGATCAAATATTTAATAAAGGGCATAAATGTATTTAAAAATAGTGGACACGCTGTGTTGTCAAGCTTATGAGATGTGATACAAATGTAAGCCACTAACACTATTATTTATTTTTTAAATGTTTTTATTTTATTTTTTGATAAATGGCTGTAATGATAATGTAAATGAGGGATTTCTAATCACTGCCATTTTCAGGCTTGCCACTGACAGTTTGTATGTGTTTTAGTTTCTCGTCTGTGTGTTTAGTATTTCCTGTCCTTAGTTCCTGTCAGCAATTTTATTTTGGTTCAGCTTTCTGTTAGTCTCCCTGAGTGCTTTGTTTCCCCTCAGCTGTGGCTGATTGGCACCTGGCCACACCTGAAATTAGCCAGCTCCTATTTTACCTGCTTAGTTCCTCCAGTCAGGGCTGGATTATAGATTTGTCGATGTCACTTCTTGTCGCTCTTGTGATGTGTTATCGCTCCTGTCGTGTCTTTGCAGCGTAGCGGTAAGCTATATTCGATTGATGTTTGTAGCTTACTGTTTTTTGTTCCCTGCTTCCAGTTTGTTCTTTCATTTTACAAGTACGACTTCTGTTTCCTGCTAGATACCTGTTGCCTTCCACGCTAGGCCTTTTGTTTGTTATCCGCCCACGTGTGCGCTTTTTGTTTGAACCTTTTTTTTTTTTTTTTGTCTTAGTGTTTAATTAAATCATGTTTTCCTGCGAAATGCCTGCCTCCATCTCTGCATCTTGGGGTTCGTCACCTACTAACTGTGACAGAATAATCCAGCCAAATTCGAACCCCGCAGATTTGTCTATGTCGGCGAAGCTAAACAAAGTTTTGGAATTGATCGACAAATCGAGGAGACACTTTGCCTCGTTTTGCAACCCCTCCCACCCATCCCTGTCCTATGTTGGCTTCTCAGGGGACGTCTTGGATCCTTCCCTTGAGAGGGGGGCTATCAGTAGCTGTGCAGAAGGGGAGGCACAGCTACCTCACGTCCCAGTTGGTCTGCAACCTATTGCGCCATCACCTCCGGTGGGTCTGCAATCTACGGCGCCACCACGCACTCCGGAGGGCCAGCAGACGCCACCACGCACTCCCGTGGGCCAGCAGACTCCACCATGCACTCCGGTGGGCCAGCAGCAGGGGGCGCCACCACCATCCTCTCCGGTGGGCCAACAGCAGGGGGCGCCAACACCATCCTCTCCGGTGGGCCAGCAGCAGGGGGCGCCACACCATCCTGTCCGGTGGGCCAGCAGCAGGGGGCGCCACCACCATCCTGTCCAGTGGGCCAACTGAGGGCACCACCGTACTCTTTTCGGCCACAGAGGTGGTCGTTTCATGGGCGACCGCCTAGCAAATTGCAGCAGCGTTCCATTCGCCGTCGCCACTTGACTCTTACCCGCTGGGTGCGGGGACACTTGGCCTGGCAGCCCACCGCCTTGTCCTCCGTCCACCCTCCCTTGACTTTAGACTGGTTTTTTTTAGGGGATGTGGGGGGTTCGTAAAACGTCTGGTATCCGTTATGGGAAGGGGGGCTACTGTCAGGCTTGCCACTGACAGTTTGTTTGTGTTTTAGTTTCTCCTCTATGTGTTTAGCATTTCCTGTACTTAGTTCCTGTCAGCACTCTTATTTTGGTTCAGCTTCCTGTTTGTTTCCCTGAGTGCTTTGTTTCCCCTCAGCTGTGGCTGATTGGCACATGGCCACACCTGATGTCAATCATCCATCCATTTTCTACCGCTTATTCCCTTTCGGGGTCGCAGGGGGCGCTGGCGCCTATCTCAGCTACAATCAGCCAGCTCCTATTTTAACTGCTTTGTTCCTCCAGTCAGGGCTGGATTATTGATTTGTCTATGTCAATTCTTGTCGCTCTTGTGATGTGTTATCGCTCCTGTCGGGTCGTACCTCGTCGTGTCTTTGCAGTGTAGCGGTAAGCTATATTTGGTTGATGTTTGTAGCTTACTGTTTTTTTCCCTGCTTCCAGTTTGTTCTTTCATTTTACAAGTAAAACTTCTGTTTCCTGCTAGATACCTGTTAGCTTCCACGCTAGGCCTTTTGTTTGTTATCCGCCCACGTGTGCGCTTTTTGTTTGAACCCTTTGGTTTTTTTTGTCTTAGTGTTTAATTAAATCATGTTTTCGTGCCAAATGCCTGCCTCCATCTCTGCATTTTGGGGTTCGTCACCTACTAACTGTGACAGCCATATTGGAATTGTTATTAAAATTGATAATGTTTATCATTAACTTTTGCTTGACTACTTTTGGATTGTTTTGTGTCATGTTTGTGTGTCCTCACAATTGCTCTGTTGATTGCAATTCTGAATGTTGCTGAACTGGGTTTGGTTTTGGAATTGTAATTGTATTATTATGGTATTATTGTGTTTTATTTCGTTGGACTGATTAATAAAAAAATAGAAAATAAAAAGGTAATAAATTAATGCTTTATAATATAATATATATAAATAAAACCCCTTAAAATTACATTTGATTTAAAAGAAAACAATATTAATAAATACTTGTTTAATAAAGTATGTCTTTCAACATCATACATATTATTATTGTTAGTATTATTATTATTATTATGCAACATGAATGTGTTTAAAACCATCTTACATTACAATCCATCAATTGTTAGACCATCATAATTTGGACACATTTTCCAATTTCACAAACATTCAAACTAAAAGTCAGTCTGTTCTGAAAGCCTTTAAGAAAGTTCCCTCGAGCTCAAGCCCGTAAAAAAAAGTGCATGAACAGCAGCTAGTGCAGCACAAAAACCAACTTCAATACACGTGTGGAACGTTTTCGACCTCAGGATGAGGTGCTAGCATCAGTCCCATGACACAATCCTATGCTCTTAAAATGACTGCAGGAATATGAAAGAGGAGGATGTTAAAGTATGGAAGAGGAGGAGAAAACTGCAGTGGCCTTGATTTGACTTTCTATTCTTCTCGTCCCCAGCACACTCTTCTATGCAGCATGGAGGATTCCTGGCTATGTTTGTACAAAGGAAATACTGTACCTAATTACTCATTTTAGTAACTGGAATTAAAGTAACAGTAGTGAATTGTTAGCATAGAATTAGTAAATACATGAATATACAATAGCCACATGTCCATCCATCAATTTTCTACTGCTTCTCCCTCTCGGGTCACAAGGTAAAACTAAGGGTTTTTTCATATCGTGACGTACCTCCTGGAAATCACTGGCTTAGAGTGGCCAAGGGTACAGAGGTGTATCTTCACTTAAATTTAACGGCAGACTTTAGTCCTTTAGTGGATTAATTTACAGTTTTGGCTTGTTGAACAACGTTGGTTGTGGTCTGCAACAACACGGTACATAAACATCCATCAGAAACACAGCTATATCCCACACAGACAATGTGCCATGAGGCATGCAGATACACATCATATAAAAAGATTATACATCCATCCGTCCATCCATTTTCTACCACTTGTCCCTTTTAGAGGGTCGCTGGAGCCTCTCAGTTGCATTCAGGCAGAAGGCCGTGTACACCCTGGACAAGTCGCCACCTCATCGCAGGGCCAAAAAATATAACAAACAAAAGAAATCAAGGCCATGTCCACAAGAACAAGTTTAAAAAAACACATTTAGGGATAAAACAATCTCCGTCTACACAAGTGTAGTTTCAAAAGTGTCTATGTCAACACACTAAGTGGGCGATACATCAATACACTTGATATATCGCAGGTTTGTCTCTGTGTGATACAGAAAATGACTATATCGTGATATTCGAATTTACATTCTCACACAGTTGCTTTTAGCTGCGGGCATTACACTGCATGCCTTTCCCTCTCTTTCTTTTCTCACAGACATAAACCAAGTGCACCTTCTTACGTACGTCACATGTGAAACGTCACACGCTACCACGGAGCAGACTGGTATCGACATGGTAACGTTAACTTTGATGCTATCGGAGGGGTGCGAGTGGTAATACGAGAGAGAGAAGGTGTGAATCTGGTAACAAATGGAGGAAGAATTAATTACCAAGAAAAACAGCACGGGGTCCATCGTCTGCCGGTGGTTTGGCTTCAAGCGGGAAAATGTTCAACATTTATGCGGCAAAAGCGTTGCTACAAAAAGTAGCAGTACTGCTAATGTAGCATAATTTGAAAAGTCACCCGCTGGAGAATGAGGAGGGCTTTAAACTCCGCATGTCAACATCTCCGGCCGGTGCCACACCCACAAAATGCCGAAGCAACCATTTCCACATCAACATTATATGAAAAAAAAAATTCAACCACAAAAGGAGGTAAAAGGAGGTCTGCAGGAACCGATTATGCAGCTCATTTTTGTGTGACACTTTCTGTGTGGAGTTTGCATGTTCTCCCCTTGAATGCGTGGGTTCCCTCCGGGTACTCCGGCTTCCTCCCACTTCCAAAGACATGCACCTGGGGATAGGTTGATTGGCAACACTAAATTGGCCCTAGTGTGTGAATGTGAGTGTGAATGTTGTCTGTCTATCTGTGTTGGCCCTGCGATGAGGTGGCGACTTGTCCAGGGTGTACCCCGCCTTCCGCCCGATTGTAGCTGAGATAGGCACCAGCGCCCCCCGCGACCCCAAAAGGGAATAAGAGGTAGGAAATGGATGGATGGATGGACATCATGCACAAAAGTGCACTTTATTTCTTTTTAACTATTGTAGTCGCGTTCTGTACAAAAAGTATACTTTAATTTAGTTTTGTTTTAATATTTCATCTTGGTGACATCATTCAGAAAAGTGCACTTAAAGCTTGTTTTAAAATGTCTCTGACAATCTTGCACTTTCTGTTTTGAAATGACATGAATGTTTGTGCCGCTGCTTAATAACTGTTTAATTAATACAGTTTTGGTAAATTGACTTAGTTGTGATTTCCCTGTCTGCACGGAAGTTTTAAAATGAGCACATATTAATGCAGTATGAAGAAGAATGTTATAATGTAGACACATAGAATCATCATACTGCTGTGATTATATGCATCAAGTGTTCATTCAAGGCTAAGGCAAAATATTGAGATATATATCGTGTATCGTGACATGGCCTAAAAATATTACGATATTAATAAAAGGCCATATCGCCCAGCCCTACTATACACAAACACATACACTTGCTGTCATGCATATTTTGTCCAGTTAGAAGTCTGAAAAAAAGCAGCAATAGTTGACTTGATGGCATTACACCTCTTATTATTTTTATTTTAATCGACTTTAGATGTACAATGAGAAGTAAATTATTTTTGAAACCTGCCTGCATGTACACAGAGCCCTGGGAACATTATTAAAGAGCGAATACACGCCTGTGCAACTGAAACCCAACATTCATAGAATTATAACATATTTAATCCGCAACATGGTGATGTATTAAATGTGCAGTAAAGTGTACATTTCTAAAATCAGCACACGCTAACGAGCCAAGGAAACCATTTTGCATGTTTAAGGGAATTATAAGGCAGTGGTTCTCAACCTTTTTTCAGTGATGTACCCCCTGTGAACATTTTTTTAATTCAAGTACCCCCTAATCAGAGCAAAGCATTTTTGGTTGAAAAGATTGTAGCTGAGATAGGCGCCAGCGCCCCCCGCGACCCCAGAAGGGAGTAAGCGGTAGAAAAATGGATGGATGGATGGATGGAGATAAAGAAGTAAAATACAGCAATATGTCATCAGTTTCTGATTTATTAAATTGTATAACAGTGCAAAATATTGCTCATTTGTAGTGGTCTTTCTTGAACTAGTTGAAAAAAAGATGTAAAAATAACTAAAATGTTGTTAAAAAATAAACAAGTGGTTCAATTATAAATAAAGATTTCTACCCATAGAAGTAATCATCAACTTAAAGTGCCCTCTTTGGGGATTGTAATAAAGATCCATCTGGATTCATGAACTTAATTCTAAACATTTCTTCACAAAAAAATACATCTTTAACATCAATATTTATGGAACATGTCCACAAAAAAATCTAGGTGTCAACACTGAATATTGCATTGTTGCATTTGTTTTCACAGTTAATGAACTTAAATTCATATTTTGTTGAAGTATTATTCAATAAATATATTTATAAAGGATTTTTGAAATGTTGCTATTTTTAGAATATTTAAAAAAAATCTCTCGTACCCCTTGGCATACAATTAAGTACCCCAGGGGTACGTGTACCCCCATTTGAGAACCACTGTGATAAAACATTTAATTATCAATATAGTGATAGGGTACATGCATAACTAAATGGATATTGTCTTTAACATCATTACACATCACAAGAAGGATGCTACTTTATGGTTATTTTTTTTAGTTGCTTGGTTGCTTTTTATGCAAGAGCACTGTCACAAAAATGGAAGCAAGAGACGCAAGTTAAATTCCTGATTTGTCGTTAAACAAAAAACAGAAAATAATGTAACACCTTTCTTATGACACTGATCAAAAAGTCTTACTTGTCAAAGTTGTTCAATCAGGTGGAAGTTTCACAGAAATCCTATCCATACTTGCCAACCCTCCCAATTTTCCCGAAGGACTCCCGGATTTCATCGCCCCCCCCAAAAATCTCCCGGGGCAACCATTCTCCCGAATTTCTCCCAATTCCCCCCCTGCCAACAGTATTGGGGGTGTGCCTTAAAGACACTGCCTTTAGCGTACTCTCTCACCTAAAACCTTCACCCCTTAACAGCCTCATGCTGTCCAGGCGTCCGCTTTTCCTCCATATAAACAGCATGCCGGCCCAGTCACATAATAATGTAGCGTTGGAGGGCTATACCAATGGTCTGTACTCGAGGATTTCAAGAAATTCTGACACGCTGTATGATCTTTTAACTGGTTTAATGAAAACGTTAAATTTAAGCACACACACACAAGTGAATGCCATGCATACTTGCTCAACAGCCATACATGTCACACTGACGGTGGCCGTGTAAAAAACGTTAACATCAATCCATCCGTTTTCTACCGCTTATTCCTTTTGGGGTCGCGGGGGGCGCTGGTGCCTATCTCAGCTACAATCGGGTGGAAGGCGAGATACACCCTGGACAAGTCCCCACCTTATCGCAGTGCCAACACAGATAGACAGACAACATTCACACTCAACCTATCCCTAGGTGCATGTATTTGGAAGTGGGAGGAAGCCGGAGTACCCGGAGGGAACCCACGCATTCACGGGGAGAACATGCAAACCCCACACAGAAAGATCTCGAGCCCGGGATTGAACCCCAGACCACTCAGGACCTTCGTATTGTGAGGTAGACGCACTAACCCCTGTTCCACCGTGAAGCGCCACACTGTCAACCCACACCACACAAAAATGACGAACACATTTCGAGTGAACATCCGCACCGTAACAAAACATCAACACGACAGAAAAAATACCTAGAAACCCTTGCAGCACTACCTCTTTCGGGATGCTACAATACAATCTACGGCTTTTGGAACTCAGTGCACTACTGCACACACAACAACAAGGAGACGAAGCAGAAGAACGAAGAAGAGACATGGCGGCGACGAGTAAGAAGAAGAAATACGCTTGCAAGTTCCAAAATGATTGGAAAACAATTATTTCATTTCATCCAGAACAGCTTGAAGGGGAAGGGGTATGCTGCCTGCACCTCAACACCCCCCCCCCCACCCCCCATCTCGTGAATTCGGATGTCTCAAGGTTGGCAAGTATGATCATATCCAAAACAGCTGACTGTCATTAGCTCCAGCGGGAGTGTCACAAAGCCCATTTTGATGTATTTTTTTAATTAATGTTGAATGAAAAGTTATACACACCCCATCTAATATATCAACATAATAGGAGGTGTAATGCCACCAAGTCAGCTATTGCTTCTTTTTTCAGGCTTCTGATTGGACAAAATGTGCATGACAGCAGGTGCATGTGTTTGTGTGTAGACTACACTTGTGTGGATGGAGATTGTTTTAAACCCAAATATGTGTTTTTGATACTCTACGTCAGGGGTCGGGAACCTTTTTGGCTGAGAGAGCCGTACAAGCCAAATATTCATAAAAGTATTTCCATGAGAGCTATATATATATATATATATATATTTTAACACCGAATACAACTACATGCGTGCATTTTAAGAAAGATCAACATTTTTACAGTATAATACGTCTCTTATTCTTTTTATTAACATTGTTATTCTGAGGCTAACCAAAAATAAATAAAATACTTCTTACCATTAATCCGACTTCTTGAACAGGTGCGGTAGAAACCGGATAGATGGATGAAAATGCATGAGAATGGTTTGTATTTTTAACGTTATTTTTGACACTATGATTACCAGCTGAATTATTCATTACTTATCGTGTTAAGCAATGTCAGCTAAGATTTATCTGAGAACCAGGTGCAGTCATCAAAAGAGTCACATCTGGCTCTAGGGCCATAGGTTCCCTACCTCTGCTCTACATGTTCGTGTGGACATGGAGTATATGTCTGCATTTTTCAAAGACAAAATTATGTGTAACCGTGTGGACAAGAGGCTTAAACGCAGAGATAAGTATGCGTTTATTAAGTAAGAGTGTTCGTGTGGACATGGCCTAAATCAGCTAAAAAGGAAATATCAAACAAGTCACCATGCTGCAACTTGTACACACAGCTCACCCAAATAGCATGTTAGCATCGACCAAATATGCCTAACTATCACTTGACACAAGTCAACATCAGCAAGGCTCACCTTTATACATTCACGCACAGTATACAACGTTATGTGGACAAATAGGACGAAGAAGCAGTGGTACAAAAACGCGTCCTTCTGAGATAGCGTCGAAGAAAGTTAGAGAAGCAAACAGACAGCCTGCGTAAGAAGCCACGCCACTACGGTTCGTTCATGGACCGCCGAGGCGGTAGGACAAATGGGTACTTGCCCAACACTGTGATTAGTGAATCATTAGTGAAGCGTACACACAAACATGCAAAACAGCAGCCTATCCCAGCTGCACTCGGGCGGAAGGCGGGGTAAACCCTGGACAAATCGCCACCTCATCACAGGGCCAACGCAGATAGACAGACAAGCATTCACACACTCAGGTCAATTTAGTCTTGCCAATCAACCTATTCCCAGGTGCATGTCTTTGGAGGTGGGAGGAAGCCCATACAGTCACGGGTCATTTATACTAGTTGACTGCACTGCTGAGATTTTAACTACTTATAGTTGTATTATCACCAAATACACATCCATCCACCCACCCATCCATCCATCCATCCATTTTTCTACCGCTTGTCCCTTTTGGGGTTGCGGGGGGTGCTAGAGTCTATCTCATCTGCATTCGGACGGAAGGCAGTGTACACCCTGGACAATACACACATAAAATGAAAATAAAATGGACGTCTCATGGCCTGAATGACACAATGTACTACAAACCATGTGACTTTATAATATTTCAGATATTACAACGGATGTCATGTTTAAAGATAACAGGGCTGAGTAAAACTCCAGTGTGAGAATTAAAATGTTCATTTATTAATCAAAATAAAGTGCAGTTTGGATGATGATAATCATAATAACAATAATAAAAATAATAATAAGAAGAAGAATAATAATGGATTAAATGAATTTAGAGCCCATTGAGTTGAGAATAGGTAACAAACAATGTTTGGAGGATAGACATAATGATATTGCATGTTAAAAAGGAAATGAATTAATTAACTCATTTGATGTTCTACATATGTTAAATGTTTACATTCAACTTGGAGAAAAAGAACCACCTGGTTTAAGTACATAATGGTTGAGCCCATTATAAATTAAGGAGCCTTAATTGGACGATCGTATGTGGACTGGGTTAACTCTCTCACGAGAAGAGGCAATACATTCAGACTTCGGAATGCAAAAGTGATAACTCTATCCTGGTTTACCCATGTATCTTAAACGTCAAGCTACAAGTAATGGTATACATCTGTTGTCTTCCTAGTCACTTACACACAAACATCTCCTTACATGGTCAGGTTGTATTCTCCTGAATTAACACACACCCAGACAGAGAAATAAGGAATATAAGACTGTGGTTGGTAAGGAGTGCCTCATTTTTTCTGGACCTGACCTCCTGCAGGTACTGCAGTCCTGTATAATGACGCTCGCTTGTAGTAAAGCATGTTTTTGTTCAGCAAAGCAATTCCGACGTCTCTTTTAATCCAGCCGCACTGCCGTGTCACCCTTCTGTCTGAAGGAGGATGACAAGACCAGAAATACAGATCGATATCTAAATCTAAGATAATCCAAAAGAAGACAGACAACAACATGCTATTTTTTCCAGTGTTCAAAGCAGTTTGAAATACTATTTTTAATTGCATGTATGGAATATCAATCAGATCAAAGTGCAGTAAATGTTACTTCATTAAAAAAACGTATTTTTTACATGTTTCTATTATAGGTGTCAAGACAAATTAGTGTAATATCTAATTTGAAAAAAACAAACAAGAAAAGAAAAAAAGGCTTGAAAATACAATTTCACTAAAAACTGAGCTTAAATGCTGAAAAGTCAAATCCAAACTGAAATGCTAATAGTGCATGGTAGCAAAATAGAGTCAAATAACAAAATATACAAACTTGGGTGTATACTTGTTACGAGCAGGGGGTCCATCCAGCTTGCTGCGAGGTTCATTCCCTCGGGATGCAAACGGACAACTCCGGACAAAAGCGTGAGCTAGGAACATTATTTAATCTTCGAAACACGTATCAAAAACAGAAAACAAGTAGAAAGGAAAACGTGCCAATGGCACGTGAAGCTAAGGTACAAACTTGCACCGGAAGCATAAATTAGAAGCCAAGAAATATGAATGTAACCTGTTGCCGACAGCAAACGATGAAGCCAGGACGAGTGTGGCGAGAGAGGTGAATAAATAGCTCTCTGATTTGTGGTCGACCACTAACCAGAGGCAGGTAAAACCCAATTAATCCCCCAAACCCAGAGGTGCACAATCAGGAACTAAGGGGGTCCAAAACTAACAGAAAATAACAAAAACATGATCCAAGAGAATACCAGGAAAATGAGCAAAAAACTAACATGCTAGAATGAGCATGTGAAATGGCAAAATATTTGACTCCAATGTATATAGCAGTAAAATGAGCTAAACAGCCAACATGTTAACAGTTAAAGGGTAACATTATCACAATATCAATAGGGTTGAAAACAATAAAAATCAGTTCCCAGTGGCTTGTTGTATTTTTTGAATTTTTTTTCAAAATTTTACCGTTCCCGGAATATCCCTAAAAAAAGCTTTAAAGTGCCTTTTTTTCGCTCTCTGCGAAGACACTGTTCATTTTCCTGTGACGTCACAAAGTGCTGCCAATACAAACAAACAATGGTGAATAACACAGCAAGATATAGCGACATTAGCTCGGATTCAGACTCCGATTACAGCGGATTAAGCGATTCAACAGATTACGCATGTATTGAAACAGATGGTTGTTGTATGAAAGTATTGAAGAAGAAACTGAAGCTATTGAGCGAATAGCTATTGACGCTATTCATAGCCATAGCATGGCCGAATAGCTGCGTTAGCATCGCCGGTAAAATGTGCAGACCAAACGATCAAGACTTTTGCATCTTGTGACACTGGAGAAACTTAAATCCTTCGATTGGTAAGTGTTTTTTTTCGCATTAAATGTGGGTGGAAGGGAACGTAGTATAGTTGCAAATGCATCTGCAGGTTATCCACACATCTCTGTGCCATGTCTGCTTTAGCACCGCCGGTAAATAGCATGTTAGCATCGATTAGCTGGCAGTCACGCCGCGACCAAATATGTCTGATTAGCACATAATTCAAAACAACATCAAGAAAACTCACCTTTGTGATTTAGTTGACTTTATTGTTGGAAATGCATCTGCAGGTTATCCATACATCTCTGTGCCATGTCTGTCATCGCCGGTAAAATGTGGAGACACTCCAGCACATTCAATGGGGGTCTGGCGGCAGATTTCTTGGCACTTTCACATCTTCGGGCCAGTGGTGCAACTTGAATCCCTCCCTGTTAGTGTTGTTACACCCTCCGACAACACACCGACGAGGCATGATGTCTCCAAGGTTCCAAAAAATAGTCAAAAAAAACGAAAATAACAGAGCTGAGACCCGCTGTTTGCAATGTGTTGAAAATGTAAATGGCGGCTGTATTACCTCGGCGACGTCACATTCTGACGTCATCGCCTCCAGCGCGATAAACAGAAAGGCGTTTAATTCGCCAAAATTCACCCACTTAGAGTTCGGAAATCGGTTAACAAAATATATGGTCTTTTTTCTGCACCATCAAGGTATATATTGACGCTTACATAGGTCTGGTGATAATGTTCCCCTTAAACATATGTGAGGTAATATGTCTCTGAGGCGTAAACCGGCAAAATGACTTTAAAAAAAAAAGCTAGCATGTTCACATAGGTAAACAACATACAACATGTATGGCTGCAACATTTGCAAAACCGACATGCATATATCAGCATTCACAAAATGAATATTATTTTTAGAATATGCAGACAACTAAGAAAACAATGGGCTCTGGGCCCAAAATGGCTCCCGGGCCACACTTTGCATTACATTGACTGCTGTTGTTTGTGATTTAAACGGATCAACCTTGACAAACTGACATCCTATTTTGGGAGACCGTTCTTCATTATTCCTGAATTAAATCCGGAAATATTCCATTGATGCTTTTAACATACTTAAACAGGCTCACACACGCGTGTTTGAAGCATGCGTTTCCATGGCAACGCAGCCGAGTGTGGCGATGGCGTAGAACAAAAGTTAAATGGGTCAGGAGAGCAGCAGTGTAGAGTGTAATGGAGACAAACACAAAACACACACATACATGCCCGTGGGGTTCACCTGTACACACACACCCACTCACACACTCACGCATACAACAGGCACGCCAACTTGGACGAGTGCAAATGTTCCCGGAGTGCATTGGAAAGCGTGCGCCTCCGGGCAAACACATTTGTCAGCTTAAAGATAAACGCATTCATTCATTCTCGAAGCGGCTCCAGTATAAAATCTCTCTCTCTCTCTCTCTCTCTCTCTCTCTCTCTCTCTCTCTCTCTCTCCCTCATTCCAGAAGCCTTTGCGCGACGCAGCAACATTTCACTCAAAAGCTCCTAAAGTTGTGCAAATTTAGATATCAACCAAATCCACCAAGTAGTGTAGTCCAGTTGAAGGTTGGGAGGTGTAAATCCTGATGTGTCCTGACAGTGATATTATATCCTGACATCACTGTGTGACATCACAGCGTGACATCATAGTGCAGGGGTAGGGAACCTATGGCTCTCGAGCCATGTGTGGCTCTTTTGATGACTGCATCTGGCTCTCAAGATAAATCTTAGCTGACAGTGCTTAACACGATAAGTACTGGATAATTCATCCAACGCCTATGACGCAAATCCCTTAGGGGTGATGGACGGCCAGTCAGTCCCTGAAGAGCTGCAGCCCGCCACCGTAGCCCCCATTCCCTCTCCTCTGTTGCAAGTCTGGAGTTCCATCCATTTTCTACCGCTTATTCCCTTTCGGAGTCGCGGGAGGCGCTGGCGCCTATCTCAGCTACAATCGGGCGGAAGGCGGTGTACACCCAGGACAAGTCGCCACCTCATCGCAGGAAGTCTGGAGTTGTATATTGTAATACGTATATATGCTTTGCTCTAGAGTTTTTTTTCCCATAGCTGTTCTGTGACCCTAAACACTGTTTGTTTGTCTAATCAAATCAATCAGTAAATCAACAAAGTTTTGTTGTACTTGGGCAATAACATTACCTACCTACCTAACTACGCTGGTAGTCACAGTGTCAAAATATTCGTGTTCAACCGCACCTGTTCAAGAAGTCGCATTCATAGTAAGAAGTATTGTATTTATTATTGGTTAACTTCAGAATAACAATGGTATTAATAATGATAAGAGACCTTGGTCTTACTAAAAAAAAAATGTGGGCATTTCGTTATATTCACTGTTAAGAAACATTATATTGCTCTCACGGAAATACATTTTAAAATATTTGGCTTTCATGGCTCTCTCAGCCAAAAAGGTTCCCGATCCCTGTCATAGTGTGATCAAGTTTATTTTACCTTCACTATTTACTGTCTAAAAATAAAGTGACACAGTTACGCTGGTGAATATGGACAAGACGTACATTAGCGCAGGGTGAAATACAAAAGTGCAGTCTTTTGTTACGTTCCAGTGTAGCAGATTATGAAAGGTGTGGTGTTGGTCTTGACCCCAGAATGTAGATAGGGTAGGAAAAGTGCAGGTTAAATTTTTTCAATATTGTAAAAAAACAACAACAGTGCAACAGGGAAGTGTAAAGAAAGGCAAAAACAGATACAGCAAGCATTGGGAGAACCATGCTGAATGGAGGCTCCAAGCCAGGGATGTCAAACACGCAGCCAAACAATTTTTTTCCGGCCCGCGGGATTAGTTTGAAGTACAAAGCCTGTTTCCATATGAGTTAGGAAATTGTGATAGATGTAAATATAAATTGAATACAATGATTTGTAAATCATTTTCAACCCATATTCAGTTGAATAGCTACAAAGACAACATATTTGATGTTCAAATATGTTGCAAATAATCATTAACTTTAGAATTTGATGCCAGCAACATGTGACAAATAGGTTGGGAAAGGTGGCAATAAATACTGATAAAGTTGAGGAATGCTCATCAAACACTTATTTGGAACATCCCACAGGTGTGCAGGCTAATTGGGAACAGGTGGGTGCCATGATTGGGTATAAAAGCAGCTTCCATGAAATGCTAAGTAATTCACAAACAAAGATGGGGCGAGGGTCACCAATTTGTAAGGAAATTGTCGAACAGTTTTAGAACAACATTTTTCAACGACTTATTGCAAGGAATTTAGAGATTTTACCATCTACGGTCCGTACAATCATCAAAAGGTTCCAAGAATCTGGAGAAATCACTGCACGTAAGCGATGATATTACAGACCTTTGATCCCTCAGGCAGTACTGCATCAAAAACCGACATCAGTGTGTAAAGGATATCACCACATGTGCTCAGGAACACTTCATAAAACCACTGTCAGTAACTACAGTTGGTCGTAACATCTGTAAGTGCAAGTTAAAACTCTACTATGCAAAGCGAAAGCCATTTATCAACAACACACGGGAATGCCGCCGGCTTCGCTGGGCCCGAGCTCATCTAAGATGGACTGATGCAAAGTGTAAAAGTGTTCTGTGGTCTGATGAATCCACATTTCAAATTATATTTGGAAACTGTGGACGTGGTGTCCTCCAGAACAAAGAGGAAAATAACCATCCGGATTGTTATAGGCGCAAAGTTCAAAAGCCAGCATCTGTGATGGTATGGCGGTGTATTAGTGCCCAAGGCATGGGTAACTTACACATCTGTGAAGGCACCATTAATGCTGAATGGTCCATACAGGTTTTGGAGCAACATATGTTGTCATCCAAGCAACGTTATCATGGACGCCCTTGCTTATTTCAGCAAAACAATGCCAAGCCACATGTTACAACAGCATGGCTTCATAGTAAAAGAGTGCGGGTACTTTCCTGGCCCGCATGCAGTCCAGACATGTCTCCCATCGAAAATTTGTGGCGTATTATGAAGCGGAAAATATGACCCCGGACTGTTGAACAACTTAAGCTGTACATCAAGCAAGACTGAAGCTCATAAAACAAGAATGGGAAAAAAAATTCCACTTTCAAAGCTTCAACAATTAGTTTCCTCAGTTACCAAACGTTTATTGAGCGTTGTTAAAACAAAAGGTGATCTAACACAGTGGTGAACATGCCCTTTCCCAACTACTTTGTCATGTGTTGCAGCCATGAAATTCTAAGTTAATAATTATTTGCAAAAAAAGAAAAGTTAATGAGTTTGAACATCAAATATCTTGTTTTTGCAGTGCATTCAATTGAATATGGGTTGAAAAGGAGTTGGAAATCATCGTATTCCGTTTATATTTACATGTAACACAATTTCCCAACTCATATGGAAACAGGGTTTTTATAAAAATTAGCCGAAATGTTTGAACGACAGAAACTGTTGTTCTACATGTGTCCACTAGATGTCACAATAGCAATTCTTTGTATCATTGCAGATGATGCTACATATGTAAAAAAAAATATGTGTTAGTGCACCATAAATAATATCCTGTAATTTCCATCCATCCATTTCTACCACTTGTCCCTTGATTTTGATATTATTTTTTTTATCGTATTAGTTTGAAAATGACAAGATAAAATAAAAATAATAATAATAATCTTCAATCTTGTTAAATTAAAAATGAGAGCAGCATGGTGATACAGGGCTTAGTGCATGTGCCTCACAATACAAAGGTCCTGAGTAGTCCTGAGTTCAATCCCGGGCTCGGGATCTTTCTGTGTGGAGTTTGCATGTTCTCCCTGTGACTGCGTGGGTTCCCTCCGGGTACTCCGGCTTCCTCCCACTTCCAAAGACATGCACCTGGGGATAGGTTGATTGGCAACACTAAACCGGCCCTAGTGTGTGAATGTGAGTGGGAATATTGTCTGTATATCTGTGTTGGCCCTGTGATGAGATGGTGACTTGTCCAGGGTGTAATCCGCCTTCCACCCGAATGCAGCTGAGATAGGCTCCAGCGTCCCCCACAACCTCAAAAGGGACAAGCGGTAAAAAATGGAAGGATGGATGGAAAGATTGAAAATGAACACCAATGAGTTGACTGATGAACATTAACACCTAATTTATTCAGAAAGTATAAATAACGACAAAAAAAAGCAACATACAAGTGTAAAAAAAAAAAGACACAACCACAATATGATTTGTATATTTTCAGAATATGATTGTTCAATTTTTAAACAAGAAAACAATCTGAAGTTGTGATTATTTTTTAGTTATTGTGCCGTGATTTTACCAGTCCGGCTCACTTGCGAGTAGATTTGTCTTCATGTGGCCCCCGGTCTAAAAATAGTTTGACAACCCCTGGTCTAAGCACAAACACAACATTGATCCAGAGGACAGGGCTGGCATATAAATCATCTTGATTGGCAACCAGGAACTGGTGTGTCCTGATTGGGAGAGGTGAGGAGGCCAGCAACTCAGACTGGAGAACAGGTGACAAAACAAGGAGTGAAACTTAAAATAAGAGCGTTGGAAAGGAAACAATACAAAAAGGAACATAAATAAACAAAGTCCAAACGTTTTTTTTTGTCCACTCAACTTTTTACCGTTCAAAAATAATGTCTTACTATTGAATGAAAAGCAGTCAGGCACTAGCACCAACTGGAAAATGTGCAGCTTTTTACCAGTGTACTTTTTACTATCAAAAAATAAAGTTCCACTATTGAATGGAGAGGAGTCAAACTGAAAAAGCTCATGCTTCTTGAAGCCTGTCCTTTTAGGCTACACAGACGCTCTTTGATGATTAACAGCATGCAGCAGCTGACCAATCAGTGGTCTAATTCGCCGACAGGCATTTGGATTGTTGTACTCCAAGTTGCATTATGAATCACAAGCATGTGCTGTAAAAAGACGATGTGTTGAAATTAAACTTGGCGGGCATAATAAGCACACAGACTCCAACTTACCTGGGACATCTTACGTCCCAGCCTTTTGCCACACAGGACCCACTTTGATCCTCAGTCAAGATGAAAATAAACTAAATGAAATCTTTAAGAACAAAATAATTTTCCATTCCGTTAATTTCGCACATAAAATGAATGATGTTAAAAAAGGAGAAGAACAAAGCAAAGCAATACCCCTTTGCCATTGCATAGCTATTTCTAACACTTTTGCTCACCTCCTCTTTTCAATTTATTCCCTATTTACTCCATAAATAATAACATAAAAAAATAAATAAAGCAATCAATAATTAGTGAAGTAAGTTATATTTCATATGGTGAGATAAATAAGATTATCAATAAGTTCAAGAGGTCTACCATGGTTATTTGCCTTTGTACTTTGTAAACACTTTGAGTTTGAACACTTTGTTAAAATGTATCGTATTAGTTTGAGTTCTTTACTTTTCCACAAACAAATATGCTCAGGGTTATAAGTGTTGTACGTGCATACAAATGTTTTATTCACATTTTTCTCTGAGGCTATAGTTCTCCGCTTTTGTTGAGAAGAATTGTTGTACATTCTTGGGTAGCAGGTTATAGTTTGATTTGTACCTAATTTTAGCTGTTTGAAAATTCACTAAATTGTGGAATTTCAATATTTTCGATTTAATAAATAAAGGGTTTGAATGTTCTCTATATCCCACATTATTTATCATTCTAACTGATCGTTTTTGTAACAAGGTTAGTGAATGAAGCATGCTTATTTCCCCATATTTCTGCACAATAACTCAGATATGGTAACACTAGCGAGCGGTAAAGAATATGAAGTGATTTGTGGTCCAATATTTGTTTAGCTTTATTCATTATTGATGGATTTTTTGCCACTTCATTTCGCATATCTTTTACATGATATGTACAGTTAATTTTATTTTACACCTAGAAATGTGTTTTCATTTACTCTTTTAATTTCTATTGCGTCTATTTGTATTTGTGTTTGACTTTCTCTTAGAATGTTACCGAATGGCATTATTTTAGTTTTACTGAGGATTAAAGTTAAGTCTTAATTATCAAACCATTTCTTTAGTTTATTAATTTCTTCTGCTATTATTTGTGTTAGCTCCTGAACAAAACGCTGTTGTACCATCCACGAATAATACTAACTTAGATTTTTTTGTTACTTCACCAATGTCATTTATATAAAGATTGAACAATTTCTGTCCCAGTATTGATCCCTGAGGTACACCACTGGATATATGTAGCGTTGTAGATGTGTTTTCCTAGATTAACGGATTGCTTCTTGTTGGTTAAGTAGCTTCAGATCCACTTTAAGACAGACCCTCTGATGCCATACCAATCCAATATTTTCATTAAAATAATGTGATTAATTGTGTCAAATGCTGTAGTTACATCCATAAACACTGCTGCCGCACATTTTTCACTATCTATTGCATTGGTAATTTCCTGTTTTATTTCAATTAAACCCATCGATGTTGAAATATTAGCTCTGAATCCATATTGGTCCTCAGTGACTATTCTATGTTTATGAAACATCTCCAGTCTGTTATTACACAGTTTTTCAATAGTTTTAGAACACTGTGGAAGTAAAGAAATAGGTCCACGGTGCTTGTCTCCAGTCTTATAAATCGGTACAACTTTAGCTATTTTCATTTTATTTGCGATTTGCCTGTTTGAAATGATAGGTTACTGATATCCAATAATGGTCCTGTGATCTCTTCGATAACCTTTTTTTATCTTTTCCATATCAATTCAAGTTGATTGAAGTCTTAGATTTACATTTTTTCACGATTTTCACTATTTGCCACTTTTTTGAGGAACATTGAGTTAGGATTTCTACATGTGGTGACATTGAATTTCCTCAGCTTATATGCTTGTACCATGAGTGGATTAACGTGGACCCCGACTTAAAGGGGAACATTATCACAATTTCAAAAGGATTAAAAACAATAAAAATCAGTTCCCAGTGGCTTGTTGTATTTTTTTAAGTATTTTTCAAAATGTTACCGGTCCCGGAATATCCCTAAAAATGTGAGGCTTTCCCCTGACAGTTTGTCTATGTTTTATTTTTTTCCTCTGCATTTGTCTTTGTTTCCCTATGTGTTTAGTATCTCCTGTCTTTAGTTCCTGTCAAGTGCTCTTATTTTGGTTCAGCTTCCTGTTTGTCTCCCTGTGTGCTGTTGTCACCTCATCTGCGGCTGATTGGCACCTGGCCACACCTGTAGTCAATCAGCCCGCTCCTATTTGTACCCACTTTGTCTTCCAGTCAGTGCTGGATCATTGTCGTTGCCACATGTCGCTCCTGTCGTGTCAATGTCATTTTCTACTTGTCATTCCTACTGGTCGTGTGAATGCAGCGTAGCGGTAAGCTATATTTGATAGATGTTTTGTAGCTTACTGTTTTTGTTCCCTGCTTCCGATTAGTTTGTTCATAGCTCTTAGTTTGTTATATCCGCCCATGTGCGTGCTTTTTGTTTGTACCCTTTTGGTTTTGTTTTTGTCTTAGTATTTAATTAAATATGTTTTCACATTCCATGCCTGCCTCCATCTCTGCATCTTGGGGTTCGTCACCAAATAACCCTGACAAAAAAAAGCTTTAAAGTGCCTTTTTTTCGCTCTCTGCGAAGACACAGTTCATATTCCTGTGACGTCATACAGTGCTGCCAATACAAACAAACAATGGCGAATAGCACAGCAAGATATAGCGACATTAGCTCGGATTCAGACTCAGATTTCAGCGGCTTAAGCGATTCAACAGATTACGCATGTATTGAAACGGATGGTTGTAGTATGAAAGTATTGAAGAAGAAACTGAAGCTATTGAGCGAATAGCTATTGACGCTATTCATAGCCATAGCATGGCCGAATAGCTGCGTTAGTATCGCCGGTATAATGTGCGGACCAAACGATCAGGACTTTCGCATCTTGTGACATTAGAGCAACTTAAATCCTTCGATTGGAAAGTGTTTTTTCGCGATAAATGTGGGTGGAAGGAAACGTAATATAGTTGCAAATGCATCTGCAGGTTATCCATACATCTCTGTGCCATGTCTGTTTTAGCACCGCCAGTAAATAGCATGTTAGCATCGATTAGCGTAGCAGGTTAGCATCGATTAGCTGGCAGTCAACATCAACAAAACTCACCTTTGTGATTTCGTTGACTTTATCGTTGCAAATGCATCTGCAGGTTATCCATACATCTCTGTGCCATGTCTGTCATCGCCGGTAAAATGTGCAGACACTCCGGCACATTCAATGGGCCGTTCGTGACTCATTCTTTCTA
This sequence comes from Nerophis ophidion, assembly GCF_033978795.1. Lineage (NCBI taxonomy): Eukaryota > Metazoa > Chordata > Actinopteri > Syngnathiformes > Syngnathidae > Nerophis > Nerophis ophidion. Next base: position 16,123,410 of record NC_084626.1, read on the forward strand.
CATGCCCGACCCATCTCAGGTTCATTTGGGTTAAGATGTCATCCATCGATGACAGTCCAGCATGACTTAGGACCTCTGTGTTCGGGATTTTGTCTGTCCAGGAGATATCCATGATGGTCCGAAGGTGGCGCATCATGTAGGCGTGAAGTACAACCTGTAGATGCTCCAAGTTTCAGCACTGTACAAGAGTGTAGCTAGCACAGTTGCTCTGTACACCTTGCACTTGACGCAAATAGAGACATGCCTGTTGTTCCAGAGTCTTTCCCTTAATTGCCCAAACACAGCACTCGCTCTCCCCATCCTGAGTCTGATCTCATCATCAAGCTTGGCATTTTCTGTCACTGTGCTTCCGAGGTACTTAAATGTTCGGCATTGCACAAGTGGGTCTCCCATGACACGGACCTCCCCTGGTGGGGATGATGTGGGCTCATACTTGGGTGGCTGGTACAAGCATTTTGTCCTCTTGATGTTTATTTTGACGCTGAACTGACTAGCTGTTGCTGAAAACTTGTTCACAAGACCTTGTATGTTCTATACATTGTGCGCAACTATAGCACTGTCGTCCGCAAACAGTAATTCTCTCACAACCTTTACTGTTGTCTTGCTCTTTGCTCGAAAATGAGCAACCTTGAACAGATCTGCATCTTTTCTTGTCCGGATGTAGACCCGCTTGGATGTGTCCTTCAAAGCAACCTCAAGCACGACTGATATTTAGAGTGAGAACAGGTTTGGTGCTAGAACACAGCCCTGCTTCACTCCATTGCTGACTGGGAAGTCCTTCGAGACAGATCCACCCAATGCCACATTTGTCCGCATGCCCGTATGAAGCGCCTCAACAAACTCAACAAATTTGTCTGTACTTCCATACTTCTTGAGAACTTGCCACAATCCTTGCCTTGAAACCGTGTCGAACACTTTACTGAAGTCAATGAAGACCACATAGAGCGGCATGTTTTGCTCAATACACTTTTCCTGCACTTGTTTCAGACAAAAAAATCATGTCCATTTTGCTTCGTCCTTGTCTGAAGCCACATTGAGTTTTTGGAAGTACCATTGGCGAGATCTGTTCATTTAACCTGTTCATAAGCATTCGTGAGAAGATTTTACCGACGATGGCTAAGAGTGAGATGCCTCGGTAATTCCCACACTCCCTTCTGTCTCCTTTCTTGAACAGTGGTACTATGCTGGCATCCTTCCACTCCTGGGGTATCTGATGAGTTGCCCAAATATATTTGATCATCTTATATAGTTAAAACCGCCCAAATGCCGGGATCTGAGCCGAGGATGTCGTTGTGGCTTGTGCAGCCCTTTGAGACACACATGATTTAGGGTTTTATAAGTAAATATTGAATGATTGATTGATTGAAATGCAAAGGATAATTTCACCCCACCTAGTGTGTATGTGACTATGGTTGGCACTTTAACTTAACTTTAACTCAAAATTGGTTGCATAGTTCTACTTTTTTTTTTCAGCAAACCCACAACTTCGACATTACGAAAAACGTGCGTTGTTAATTTTTTAAAATGTGTTGCCTTGGCAGGAGCATCGCTCGAGTTTCCCACCAGGCACGGATGGAAAAACAAGATTGAAAGTAAACGGCTTTAAGGAAAAGAAGCTCTGTTTTGGTAAACTAGTGTATGCTCACATTAGTGTGTGTGTGTGTGTGCTTTTATGTGTGTTAAAGTGTGTGTGTGTGTGTGTGTGTGTGTGTGTGTGTGCGTGTGTGTGTGCGTGTGCGTGTGCGTGTGCGTGTGCGTGCGCGTGTGCGTGTGTGCGTGTGCGTGTGCGTGTGCGTGTGTGTGTGTGTGTCAAGATGCAGCTATATCTTCCGGACTGGAGGGAGGAGACAGGCTTTCGATTAACTCCACGCTGGTTTGTTGCACATCTAATTAATTAACACAACGACCTTAAGACGAGTGTGAGTGTGCGCGTGTGTATGTGTTTGTGTGTGTGTTTGCAAGGGGATACATGAGGGTCATGTTAGTTAGAGAACTGCATAGTGTAAGTGATACACAGAGGAAAGGTGCAGCTATACAAATTGTCAACTGTTGTAGCGGGATTGTGAGACAGCTGCAGAGAAGTGTGCGCATGCTGTAGTGTGCATGTGTGTATGTGTGTGTGTGTGTAACCACTACAAAGTAGGAGTTATTCATGGCTGGTATTTTGGCTATCTGGCCTGAGGCTGCACATCCCAAACAAGAAGATTTAAACTGAAATGATTGCTGGGTGAGAAGGCTACAACACACAAGCAAACACATAGATACACACTTAAATACACACGTATGCAGCACACCACAGCTTTTTTTCTGTGTTTTCTCCTGTTTACAGGCAAGTGGAGTCTTGTAGTGAAGCTGAATCAAACCATAAGAAAAATGGTTATTTGTGTCTCAGGAGGGTAAAAAAAAATAAACAAAAAAAATGTATGATATTTTTATGACTCTGAAATTGAAACAAAGCCTCTAAAAAGGTCACTGATATAAATATGTTATTTTCATTTGTTTGCAGTTTCACATTTATGGTGACATAAGGTGTACGTGTGGCGCCCTCTAGCGGTGGTCAGGATGAACACGGCTGGTGAGAATCACCACAATTTAAATTTTTTTCCTCATTTGCTTACACACTAAATTTAAAATATTCTCAGATTTACATACGTCTAAACACAGTTAACAAAACCACTGTGCAGATTTGCCAAATATTAGGCATAGACTCTGCTTCTTAGTTTTTGCAAAATATGACACAAAATGCCATTTACCATGCATAGCACATACCAGCATAGCATTCATTTACCATGAATTGATTAACGTGGACCCTGACTTAAACAAGTTGAAAAACGTATTCGGGTGTTACCATTTAGTGGTCAATTGTACGGAGTATGTACTGTACTGTGCAATCTACTAATAAAAGTCTCAATCAATACTTTACACACACCTTCCCATCTTTTACACTGTAATACACTAATTGTCACACTTTACACACACACTAGGATTGTGATACACACATCTTTTTCTCATTTTTTTTTTCAACATTTGCTGTTGCCAAAGTCTGCAGATGTAGCCTGTACTCTACGCTGTCATTTTATCTTTTTTCAAACCTTTTTATTTGTCTCAGATTTAAATTTGTCCTGCATGTCATTGTTGACCACTGTGATATGTTACTTTACCTGACTATGGTAAAAATACATCTTTTCAGTTTGCAGCATCATTGTTGAGCACTTCTTGAAAAGATTACAGAATGTTTTTAATTTCTCTTTAGGTCCTTACATATAGGCCCACATCAAAGTAGACAATGACGATTGCTGTGGATTTGACAATATATTTTGTCAAGTTACAGTAATCATTCATCACATATGCAAAAAAGTCGGGCAAAATGTTCCAAACATGTGATTTCTTATGATAAAATAGTTTTTTTTTTTTTTATAAATATGTTTAGTATTTATCATTTTTCTGGGTAATTCACTCCATGTCATGATCGGGGGTGCAGCTTGCTGCGAGGTTTGTTCTCCCGGAATGCAGAACAGACGACTCCGGATGAAAACGTGAAGGTAGGAGATGATTTATTAATCATAAATCATACCCCGTACAAAAAAAACAGATATAAACAAAAGAAAAGTGTGCCGATCGCACGGGAAGCTAAGGCAACAACTTAGCACAGGATTCTAGAGCAGGAATACAATAATGTAACAGTTGCATACAGCAAACAATGAAGCCACACCGACTGTGGCTAGCAACGTGAATAAACAGCTCTCTGATTAGTGCTCAACAGCAGGTGAAAGTGCCGACCATTAATCAGAGGCAGGAGTCACCAATTAGTACCCATGGTAACCAAAACAAACACCCGAAGGGCACAAAACAGGAACTAAGGGAGTCCAAAACTAACAGAACGTAACTAAAAAAAACATGATCTGGAACACGGATTATGACACTCCAATAGTGTCTTATCATTCCGGGTCTGAGTGAGTGAGATGAAAATAAAACTGCATTTTTACAAATGCTTGCTTTTTTTTGATGAATGGGTATACAGTGGGGCAAAAAAGTATTTAATCAGCCACCGATTGTGCAAGTTCTCCCACTTAAAATGATGACAGAGGTCTGTAATTTTCATCATAGGTACACTTCAACTGTGAGAGACAGAATGTGAAAAAGAAATCCAGGAATTCACATTGTAGGAATTTTAAAGAATTTATTTGTAAATTATGGTGGAAAATACGTATTTGGTCAACCATTCGAAGCTCTCACTGATGGAAGGAGGTTTTGGCTCAAAATCTCATGATACATGGCCCCATTCATTCTTTCCTTAACACGGATCAATCGTCCTGTCCCTCTAACACATGGGTGTCAAACTCTGGCCCGCGGGCCCAAATTTGGCCCGCCGTGTAATTTCATTTGGCCCTTGAGGCAATATCAAATTAACATTAGAGCTGGCCCAACCCTCCCAATTTTCCCGGGAGACTCCCGAAGTTCAGTGACCCTCCCGAATTTCTCCTGATTTCCACCCGGACAATAATATTGGGGGCGGGCCGTAATATACATAATATATGCGGCTCATACACACACACACACAAGTGTATGCAAGGCATACTTGGTCAACAGCCATACAGGTCACACTGAGGGTGGCCGTATAAACAAGGTTAACACTGTTACAAATATGCGCCGCACTGTGAACCCACAGCAAACAAGAATGACAAACACATTTCGGGATAACATCCGCACCGTAACACAACATAAACACAACCGGACAAATACCCAGAACCCCTTGCATCACTAACTCTTCCAGGACGCTACAATATACACCCCCGCTACCACCAAACCCCGCCCCAACCCAAACCTACCGCCGAAAAAAAGGCATTAAATTTGTGTTTTTATTTTATTTGATATGCCATTGATATTGTTTAATTATTTTTATTTAAAACTGTATTTTGTATGCCACTATAAAGTTATATAAGCCTTGTTTGGTTAGTATTCAATGCAAAACTTGTTTGGGTCCCTATTAAAGGGTTAACTTGTTCAACCCCGGCCCACGGCTTTGTTCAGTTTTAAATTTTGGCCCGCTCTGTATTTGAGTTTGACAACACTGCTCTAGCAGAAAAACAGCCCCAAAGCATAATGTTTCCACCCCCATGCTTCACAGTAGTTATGGTGTTCTTGGGATGCAACTCAGTATTCTTCATCCTCCAAACACGACAAGTTGAGTTTATACCAAAATGGATACATGGATGATACAGCAGAGGATTGGGAGAATGTCATGTGGTCAGATGAAACCAAAATAAAACTTTTATGTATAAACTCAACTCGTCGTGTTTGGAGGAAGAAGAATACTGAGTTGCATCCCAAAAACATCATAACTACTGTGAAGCATGGGGGTGGAAACATCATGCTTTGGGGCTGTTTTTCTGCTAAGGGGACAGGACGATTGATCCGTGTTAAGGAAAGAATGAATGGGGCCATGTATCGTGAGATTTTGAGCCAAAACCTCCTTCCATCAGTGACAGCTTTGAACGGTTGACCAAATACTTATTTTCCACCATAATTTACAAATAAATTCTTTGAAATTCCTACAATGTGAATTCCTGGATTTTTTTTCCATTCTGTCTCTCACAGTTGAAGTGTACCTATGATGAAAATTACAGACCTCTGTCATCAATTTAAGTGGGAGAACTTGCGCAATCGGTGGCTAACTACATACTTTTTTGCCCCACTGTATGTTTTGACCAAAGTGTGTCATTTTGCAAATAATCTAGGAATCAAGAAAATTTAATGTGTTGTTTGGAAAAGTGTCTAAATCAATTTGAAAAAAGACACACTTAGTAAAATTGTGTGTAATAAAATGGAAAAATTGTTTTTAATTTAGTCTTTCAAAAAGGGGACCCATCCATCCATCTATTTTCTACCGCTTGTCCCTTTTGGAATGGCGGGGGGTGCTGGAGCCCATCCCAGCTGCATTTGGGCTGGACAAGTCGCCACCTCCAAAAAGTGCACATATTTAGCAGTAAGCGGACAGTCTGGTCACTTTTATTTTTTCCTCCTCTATTTAACCCTGGTGGCCTCTGCTCCAACACTTCTGCTATAAAATGCAATAAAACAAGTGACGTTTTCTCTTCATATATTGCTCATTAATCAGCAGGGTTTGCACTCCATTGAGCAGCAAAGTGACCGCTGCTACTCGGCTGTGCTTAATGCAATAATAAAGTAAATCAAGTCTTGGAGTTTTGTGTTAATGAACAACTGGAGTTCGGTTGAATAAGGTTGCTCGTGTAAGAAGGAACTTAACTGTTAAGTGGCATGTCGGAATCAGCTCCCAAGAAGAATGGCATTTGTGTCAAACGGCATCTTTTTTTTAATGTGATTTATTCTGGAAGATCCCCGTCGCTTCACTCGTTCAACCCCATTGGGATTCCCTCTTATCTTCTCTTCTGCTAACAACTTCCTGCTTCTTTATCTCCTTCTTTAGCCACTTCCTTTTCATTTCCTGGTTTAGCCCCTTTTTCTGCCACGCCCACATCTCCTTGACAAGACTGATTTAAATTTAGGAATCAAACAAAACTAAAACATTGAAATGTCATTGTCGAAGCATGCATGTATGTTTTTATTGTGTATTTTTGTTTCTCCATAGTTATCAGATATTCCATTGATTATTATTATTATAATTACTATAATTGCTGATATTTAATTAATAATAATAACGGTATTACTAATAATATTGTTGTTATTTTCATCTATAATAATCATACTTGTTATTTGTACTACTATTGTTATTGTTATTATTATTACTATTGCCATTACTATTATTGGCAACAATACTATTACAAATAACGACTTATTATTATTTAATACTATTATTAGTAGTATTTGTTAATATTCTTCTTCTTATTTTTGTTGTTTTTATTATAAATAATCATAATATTAATAATATTGGTGTTATTTTCATCAATAACACTCAATATTTTACTACTATTGTTATTATTATCACAAATTCCAATACTATTATTAGCAATAAAACTCATATAAATAACGATGTATTGCTTTTTTACTACTACTAATATTATTATTTTTATTAATAGTCTTATTATTAAACATAATTAATTATTCATTAATTCATTAATAAACTGTATATTAGTTTTGATGTTGTTGATAAATCAAGCTTTATAACAGCATCAGTTGTGATGTATGTGAAATTATCCAAAGTGCGGCAGAAGCTCAAATTTGTGTCCCGAGCTTGTTCTTATGGTCCCTCTGTTTATTCTGAAAATCAAATGAGTAATTAAATACATTACACCAGAAGGTCCCCAAACTACAGCTCGCAGGAAGTCTTATTTTTATATTTTTAAATCTGTCTTTTCCAATCGGATCGGTGTAACTCCACCTGTCACCATCACGTCTCCACCTCGTCGCTGCCAACAAATAGTCTGGGGGCAATATATATATATATATTTGGCGGAAATGCCGGACAGTTCTGCAGACTTCATGGCTGGCTCGCATCGTGGTCACTCCATGATCACGTACGACCGCCAGACACTTCTGGATATGGACATATCGGGCCGTTTTGGACTGATAGACGCGGGCGTGCTAAACATGCTAACTAGCATGGGAATACGTCGGCGGCTACATCCAGCGGCCTGTGAAGCAGCGGAGTCTAGTAGCAGCGGGGGCCGTCTACGGAGCAGACGGCAGCGGTGTGATCGGAAACGCGGATGCCGAGCGGGGCTTAAAACAAAGCAGAAGGCTAATCCCCACAGAACACCACTTCCCTCCATTCTGAAGACGGATTTAGATGAAAGATGCGAGACTACTGGTCTGGGTAAGGAGTCTGTTAAATTAGAACAAGTTTTTTCTGCTTTGAGTGTTTCAGAGTTGGATATGTGTTTTACCGAGGTGGCTAACTATGATGCGTGCAGTTTATCAAAGCAACAAACAAACAATCGAAAAATCCCCGTTACTGAGGTGGCTAACTATGATGCGTGCAGTTTATCAAAGCAACAAACAAACAATCGAAAAATCCCCGTTACTGAGGTGGCTAACTATGATGCGTGCAGTTTATCAAAGCAACAAACAAATAATCGGAAAATCCCCGTTACTGAGGTGGCTAACCATGATGCGTGCAGTTTATCAAAGCAACCATCAAACAATCGGAATATTCCCGTCGTATCAATTCCTAGATATGGTCGTAATTATACTGAACGCACTGGGCATAATAAACACAACATTATTAATATTGCTACTACGGATAATTTGATCAACAATTCCCTAAAACAGCCCACAACCTATAATATAGGTTTTTTAAACATAAGATCATTGTCTCCCAAAACGTTGTTAGTTAATGATATTATCAGAGACAACAATCTTAACGTCATCGGTATCAGCGAAACCTGGCTTAAACCAAATGACTTTTTTGCGCTAAATGAGGCATGTCCTCCTAACTTTACACATGCGCATATTGCCCGTCCGCTTAAAAGGGGTGGGGGGGTCGCACTAATATACAACGAAAACTTTAACCTTAGTCCTAACATGAATAATAAATATAAATTGTTTGAGGTGCTTACTGTGAGGTCTGTCACACCGCTGCCTCTACACCTGGCTGTTATCTAGCGCCCCCCAGGGCCCTATTCGGACTTTATCAATGAATTCTCAGAGTTCGTTGCTGATGTAGTGACACACGCCGATAATATAATCATAATGGGGGACTTTAATATCCATATGAATACCCCATCGGACCCACCGTGCGTAGCGCTCCAGACTATAATTGATAGCTGTGGTCTCACACAAATAATAAATGAACCCACGCATCGCAACGGTAATACGATAGACCTAGTGCTTGTCAGGGGTATCACCGCTTCCAAAGTTACGATACTCCCGTATTGTCCGATCATTACCTTATAAAATTCGAGGTTCAGACGCATGTTCGTCAAACTAATAATAATAATAACTGCTATAGCAGCCGCAACATTAATACGGCCACGACAACTCTTGCTGACCTACTGCCCTCGGTAATGGCACCATTCCCAAAATATGTGGGCTCTATTGATAACCTCACTAACAACTTTAACGACGCCCTGCGCGAAACCATTGATAACATAGCACCGCTAAAATTAAAAAAGGCTCCAAAAAAGCGCACCCTGTGGTTTACAGAAGAAACTAGAGCTCAGAAATGATTATGCAGAAAGCTGGAACGCAAATGGCGCACGACTAAACTTGAGGTGCACCATCAAGCATGGAGTGATGGTTTAATAACTTATAAACGCATGCTTACCTTAGCTAAAGCTAATTATTACTCAAATCTCATCCACCGTAATAAAAACGATCCTAAATTTTTGTTTAGTACGGTAGCATTGCTAACCCAACAAGGGACTCCTTCCAGTAGCTCCACCCACTCAGCTGATGACTTTATGCAATTCTTTAGTAAGAAAATTGAAGTCATTAGAAAGGAGATTAAAGACAATGCGTCACAGCTACAACGGGGTTCTATTAACACTGACACGATTGTATATACGGCGGATACTGCCCTCCAAAATAGTTTCTCTCGTTTTGAGGAAATAACATTAGAGGAATTGTTACAACGTGTAAATGGAATAAAACAAACGACATGTTTACTTGACCCGCTTCCTGGGAAACTGATCAAGGAGCTCTTTGTATTATTAGGTCCATCAGTGCTAAATATTATAAACTTATCACTTTCCTCGGGCACTGTTCCCCTAGCATTCAAAAAAGCGGTTATTCATCCTCTTCTTAAAAGACCTAACCTCGATCCTGACCTCATGGTAAACTACCGACCGGTGTCTCACCTTCCCTTTATTTCAAAAATCCTCGAAAAAATTGTTGCGGAGCAGTTAAATGAACACTTAGCGTCTAACAATCTATGTGAAACCTTTCAATCCGGTTTCAGGGCAAATCACTCGACGGAGACAGCCCTCGCAAAAATGACTAATGATCTATTGCTAACGATGGATTCTGATGCGTCATCTATGTTGCTGCTCCTCGATCTTAGCGCTGCTTTCGATACTCTCGATCATAATATTTTATTAGAACGTATCAAAACACGAATTGGTATGTCAGACTTAGCCCTGTCTTGGTTTAACTCTTATCTTACTGATAGGATGCAGTGTGTCTCCCATAACAATGTGACCTCGGACTACGTTAAGGTAACGTGTGGAGTTCCCCAGGGTTCGGTCCTTGGCCCTGCACTCTTCAGCATCTACATGCTGCCGCTAAGTGACATCATACGCAAATACGGTGTTAGCTTTCACTGTTATGCTGATGACACCCAACTCTACATGCCCCTAAAGCTGACCAACACGCCGGATTGTAGTCAGCTGGAGGCGTGTCTTAATGAAATTAAACAATGGATGTCCGCTAACTTTTTGCAACTCAACGCCAAAAAAACGGAAATGCTGATTATCGGTCCTGCTAGACACCGAACTCTATTTAATAATACAACTCTAACATTTGACAACCAAACAATTAAACAAGGCGACACGGTAAAGAATCTGGGTATTATCTTCGACCCAACTCTCTCCTTTGAGGCACACATTAAAAGCGTTACTAAAACGGCCTTCTTTCATCTCCGCAACATCGCTAAAATTCGCTCCATTCTGTCCACTAAAGACGCTGAGATCATTATCCATGCGTTTGTTACGTCTCGCCTCGACTACTGTAACGTATTATTTTCGGGTCTCCCCATGTCTAGCATTAAAAGACTACAGTTGGTACAAAATGCGGCTGCTAGACTTTTGACAAGAACAAGAAAGTTTGATCACATTACGCCTGTACTGGCTCACCTGCACTGGCTTCCTGTGCACTTAAGATGTGACTTTAAGGTTTTACTACTTACGTATAAAATACTACACGGTCTAGCTCCATCCTATCTTGCCGATTGTATTGTACCATATGTCCCGGCAAGAAATCTGCGTTCAAAGGACTCCGGCTTATTAGTGATCCCCAAAGCCCAAAAAAAGTCTGCGAGCTTTAGAGCTTTTTCATTTCGGGCTCCAGTACTCTGGAATGCCCTCCCGGTAACAGTTCGAGATGCTACCTCAGTAGAAGCATTTAAGTCTCACCTTAAAACTCATTTGTATACTCTAGCCTTTAAATAGACTCCCTTTTTAGACCAGTTGATCTGCCGTTTCTTTTCTTTTTCTTCTATGTCCCACTCTCCTTTGTGGAGGGAGTCCGGTCCGATCCGGTGGCCATGTACTGCTCGCCTGTGTATCGGCTGGGGACATCTCTGCGCTGCTGATCAGCCTCCGCTTGGGATGGTTTCCTGCTGGCTCTGCTGTGAACGGGACTCTCGCTGCTGTGTTGGATCCGCTTTGGACTGGACTCTCGCGACTGTGTTGGATCCATTATGGATTGATCTTTCACAGTATCATGTTCTCATATATTCTCATAGTCATCAGTATCATCAGTATCACAGTATCACGTTCTCATAGTCATAGTCATAGTGATTGATTGATTGATACATATATATATATATATAAAATATATATATATATATATGTGTGTACACAAATATATACACATATATATATATATATATATATATATATATATATATATATATATATATATATATATATACACATATATATACACATATATATATATATATATATATGTATATATGTGTATATATATATGTGTATATATACACATATATCTCTGAGCTGCTACCTTACCGTGGTAGAGGAGTTTGCGTGTCCCAATGATCCTAGGAGCTGTGTTGTCTGGGGGCTTTCATGCCCCCTGGTAGGGTCTCCCAAGACAAACAGGTCCTAAGTGAGTGATCAGACAAAGAGCAGCTCAAAGACTTCTATGGAATTACAACAAAATGAACCCAGATTTCCCTCGCCCGGACGCGGGTCACCGGGGCCGTGGTTTGGAGCCAGGCCCGGAGTTGGGGCACAATGGCGAGCGCCTGGTGGCCGGGCCTGTCCCCATGGGGCCCGGCCGGGCACAGCCCGAAGAGGCAACGTGGGTCATCCCTCCAATGGGCTCACCACTCATAGGAGGGGCCATAGAGGTCGGGTGTATTGTGAGCTGGGCGGCAGCCGAAGGCAGGGCACTTGGCGGTCCGATCCTCGGCTACAGAAGCTAGCTCTTGGGACGTGGAACGTCTCCTCACTGGGGGGGGAAGGAGCCTGAGCTAGTCCGCGAGGTAGAGAAGTTCCGGCTGGATATGGTCGGACTCACCTCGACGCACAGCAAAGGCTCTGGAACCAGTTCTCTCGAGAGGGACTGGACCCTCTTCCACTCTGCCGTTGCCGGCAGTGAGAGGCGACGGGCTGGGGTGGCAATTCTCGTTGCCCCCCGGCTCAAAACCTGCACGTTTGAGTTCAACCCAGTGGACGAGAGGGTAGCTTCCCTTCGCCTTCGGGTGGGGGGACGGGTCCTGACTGTTGTTTGTGCTTACGCACCAGACAGCAGTTCAGAATACCCACCCTTTTTGGGTACACTCGAGGGAGTACTGGAAAGTTCTCCCCCGGGTGATTCCCTTGTCCTCCTGGGGGACTTCAACGCTCATGTTGGCAACGACAGTGAAACCTAGAGAGGCGTGATTGGGAAGAATGGTCGCCCGGATCTAAACCCGAGTGGTGTTTTGTGATTGGACTTTTGTGCTCGTCACGGATTGTCCATAACAAACACCATGTTCAAACATAAGGGTGTCCATATGTGCACTTGGCACCAGGACACCCTAGGCCGCAGTTCCATGATCGACTTTGTAGTTGTGTCATCGGATTTGCGGCCTTATGTTTTGGACACGCGGGTGAAGAGAGGGGCGGAGCTTTCTACTGATCACCACCTGGTGGTGAGTTGGCTGCGATGGTGGGGGAGGATGCCGGACAGACCTGGCAGGCCCAAACGCATTGTGAGGGTCTGCTGGGAACGTCTGGCAGAGTCTCCTGTCAGAGAGAGTTTCAATTCACACCTCCGGGAGAACTTTGAAGAAGTCACGAGGGAGGTGCGGGACATTGAGTCCGAGTGGACCATGTGCCGAACCTCTATTGTCGAGGCGGCTGATTGGAGCTGTGGCCGCAAGGTTGTTGGTGCCTGTCGTGGCGGTAATCCCAGAACCCGTTGGTGGACACCAGCAGTGAGGGATGCCGTCAAGCTGAAGAAGGAGTCCTATCGGGTTCTTTTGGCTCATAGGACTCCGGAGGCAGTGGACGGGTACCGACGGGCCAAGCGGTGTGCAGCTTTAGCGGTCGCGGAGGAAAAAACTTGGACATGGGAAAAGTTCGGGGAAGCCATGGAAAACGACTTCCGGACGGCTTTGAAGCGATTCTGGACCACCATACGCCGCCTCAGGAAGGGGAAGTAGTGCACTATCAACACCGTGCATGGTGCGGATGGTGTTCTGCTGACTTCGACTGCGGATGTTGTGGATCGGTGGAGGGAATACTTCGAAGACCTCCTCAATCCCACCAACACGTCTTCCTTTGAGGAAGCGGTGCCTGGGGAATCTGTGGTGGACTCTCCTATTTCTGGGGCTGAGGTCGCTGAGGTAGTTAAAAAGCTCCTCGGCGGCAAGGCCCCGGGGGTGGATGAGACCCGCCCGGAGTTCCTTAAGGCTCTGGATGTTGTGGGGATGTCTTGGTTGACAAGACTCTGCAGCATCGCGTGGACATCGGGGGCGGTACCTCTGGATTGGCAGACCGGGGTGGTGGTCCCTCTCTTTCAGAAGGGGGACCGGAGGGTGTGTTCCAACTATCGTGGGATCACACTCCTCAGCCTTCCCGGTAAGGTTTATTCAGGTGTACTAGAGAGGAGGCTTCGCCGGATAGTCGAACCTCGGATTCAGGAGGAACAGTGTGGTTTTCGTCCTGGTCGTGGAACTGTTGACCAGCTCTATACTCTCGGCAGGGTTTTTGAGGGTGCATGGGAGTTTTCCCTACCAGTCTAAATGTGCTTTGTGGACTTGGAAAAGGCATTCGACCGTGTCCCTCGGGAAGTCCTGTGGGGAGTGCTCAGAGAGTATGGGGTACCGGACTGTCTTATTGTGGCAGTCCGCTCCCTGTATGATCAGTGTCAGAGCTTGGTCCGCATTGCTGGCAGTAAGTTGGACACGTTTCCAGTGAGGGTTGGACTCCGCCAAGGCTGTCCTTTGTCACCGATTCTGTTCATAACTTTTATGGACAGAATTTCTAGGCGCAGTCAAGGCGTTGAGGGGATCCGGTTTGGTGGCCATGGGATTAGGTTTCTGCTTTTTGCAGAAGATGTAGTCCTGATGGCTTCATATGGCCGGGATCTTCAGCTCTCACTGGATCGGTTCGCAGCCGAGTGTGAAGCGACCGGAATGAGAATCAGCACCTCCAAGTCTGAGTCCATGATTCTCGCCCGGAAAAGGGTGGAGTGCCATCTACGGGTTGGGGAGGAGACCCTGCCCCAAGTGGAGGAGTTCAAGTAACTAGGAGTCTTGTTCCCGAGTGGGGGAAGAGTGGATTGTGAGATAGACAGGCGGATCGGTGCGGCGTCTTCAGTAATGCGGACGTTGTATCAATCCGTTGTGGAGAAGAAGGAGCTGAGCCGGAAGGCAAAGCTCTCAATTTACCGGTCGATCTACGTTCCCATCCTCACCTATGGTCATGAGCTTTGGGTCATGACCGAAAGGATAAGATCACGGGTACAAGCGGGCGAAATGAGTTTCCTCCGCCGGTCGGCGGGGCTCTCCCTTAGAGATAGGGTGAGAAGCTCTGCCATCCGGGAGGAGCTCAACGTAAAGCCGCTGCTCCTCCACATCGAGAGGAGCCAGATGAGGTGGTTCGGGCATCTGGTCAGGATGCCACCCGAACGCCTCCCTAGGGAGGTGTTTAGGGCACGTCCAGGTGGTAGGAGGCCAAGGGGAGGACCCAGGACACGTTGGGAAGACTATGTCTCCCGGCTGGCCTGGGAACGCCTCGGGATCCCCCGGGAAGAGCTAGACGAAGTGGCTGGAGATAGGGAAGTCTGGGCTTCCCTGCTTAGGCTGCTGCTCCCGCGACCCGACCTCGGATAAGCGGAAGATGATGGATGGATGGATGGATGGATGTATGTGTATATATACATATATATATATGTGTATATATATATATATATATATATATATATACATATATATATATATATATATATATATATATATATATATATATACACATATATATATATATATATATATATATATATATGTATATATATATATACACACATATATATATATATATATATATATATATATATACATATATATATATGTATATATATATATATATACACACATGTATATATATATATATACATATATATATATATATACATATATATATATATATATATATATATATATATATATATATGCATATATATATATATATATATATATATATATATATATATATATATACTTCCCTCTCCCCAGCCACTTCGTCCAGCACTTCTCGGGGGATCCCGAGGCGTTCCCAGGCCAGCCGGGAGACATAGTCTTCCCAAAGTGTCCTGGGTCTTCCCCGTGGCCTCCTACCGGTTGGACGTGCCCTAAACACCTCCCTAGGGAGGCGTTCGGGTGGCATCCTGACCAGATGCCCGAACCACCTCATCTGGCTCCTCTCAATGTGGAGGAGCAGCGGCTTTACTTTGAGCTCCTCCCCGATGGCAGAGCTTCTCATCCTATCTCTAAGGGAGAGCCCCGCCACACGGCGGAGGAAACTCATTTCGGCCGCTTGTACCCGTGATCTTATCCTCTCGGTCATGACCCAAAGCTCATGACCATAGGTGAGGATAGGAACGTAGATCGACCGGTAAATTGAGAGCTTTGCCTTCCGGCTAAGCTCCTTCTTCACCACAACGGATCGGTACAACGTCCGCATTACTGAAGACGCCGCACCGATCCGCCTGTCGATCTCACGATCCACTCTTCCCTCACTTGTGAACAAGACTCCTAGGTACTTGAACTCCTCCACTTGGGGCAGGGTCTTCTCCACAACCCGGAGATGGCATTCCACCCTTTTCCGGGCGAGAACCATGGACTCGGACTTGGAGGTGCTGATTCTCATTCCGGTCGCTTCACACTCGGCTGCGAACCGATCCAGCGAGAGCTGAAGATCCCGGTCAGATGAAGCCATCAGGACCACATCATCTGCAAAAAGCAGAGACCTAATCCTGCGGTCACCAAACCGGAACACCTCAACGCCTTGACTGCGCCTAGAAATTCTGTCCATAAAAGTTATGAACAGAATCGGTGACAAAGGACAGCCTTGGCGGAGTCCAACCCTCACTGGAAATGTGTTCGACTTACTGCCGGCAATGCGGACCAAGCTCTGGCACTGATCATACAGGGAGCGGACCGCCATAATAACACAGTCCGATACCCCATACTCTCTGAGCACTCCCCACAGGACTTCCCGAGGGACACGGTCGAATGCCTTCTCCAAGTCCACAAAGCAAATGTAGTCTTGTTGGGCAAACTCCCATGCACCCTCAAGAACCCTGCCGAGAGTATAGAGCTGGTCCACAGTTCCACGACCAGGACAAAAACCACACTGTTCCTCCTGAATCCAAGGTTCGACTATCCGGCGCAGAATTTAATTATAATATCTTAGCATATGGTAACCAAATTAGGGAGAAAAAAAAAGTTTTGACACTTTCATTTTCACCTTTTTGTTTCCCGACTGCACCAAGATGAGATGGAGTTGTCATGGACAGTATAAGCAGAATAGAAAACGGATAGGAAGTTGTAACAAGCCCGTATGTCTGCTCTTCATTTGATAACTTATAAGTACTCAAGTGTATACACGAGTCACGGTTTGGAGTTTGAACTCTAAGCAAGCAATTATAAAAAAGTCGCTATAGCAACATGGACACGGTGTGCTTGTTCATGAGGTTTAGTCCACTAATCCGTTAATGCTCCCATCTCCTGGAGCGCCATGCACGCCGCACAAACCGGAACACGCTGCACAATTTCGAAGTCGTTGTTGTTGACACTGTCGCTGGATGACGCTCAAACTGACAAGCTGTAATACAAAAGATGCTCCCTTATAAATCCAACTGTTTCCCACATCATGCTATTAGATGGGGGAGGGTCAGGACCCGCTGCTCGTTGAGAACAGCGAGACACGATTATATGTCTTTAAAAGTTCTAACTAATATCTAGATTGTTCAACACTAATTTGGCAACACTAATCCCTTCACCTTTGTCTTCTTATTCTCTGGCAGACTAAGCACATATGAGTGAACGTAACCTGCCACCTGTTGGCATATACTCCCACAAATAAGTCAATGTATGGGAAACATGCTAAACTAAAAACAAAACATTTGCAAAGGATGACCCATACTAGACAAAATGCGTTCCAGTCTAGTCCAGATGGCAGTGATACACATTAAATACCACATTAGGGCTCAGTGCACCACTTGACTCCTAATGCAAGTGGACTCTTGAAATTATACTATTGATATTGTTTACTCTTTGATCTTCTTTGCACCTCAGGCGTGCCATGTTTCTTCGGAAGACATTTTTTTTAACTGGTTCTAAAAGTCCATATAAATGTTTTTAGTCTGAAAATAGCAAGGAGATTTTGATGGAGTGATATTTGTGACAAGTTTTTTGGCCTGCTGGGTAAAAAACTGTGGATTTAATCTTCGTCTGATGAAAGAAATATGAATTTAGAGCAAGGATATCAAACGTACGGCCCGAGGGCTGGGATCAGGCCGGCGAGCAGGTTTTATCCGGCCGGTGGGATGAGTTTGCTAAGTATAAAAATTAACCTGAAATTTTTGTATGAAAGAAACTGCTGTTCTAAATATGTCCACTAGATGTCGCAATAGAAATTATTTGTGTGTTTTTAGATGATGCTACATATGTAAAAAATAAATCACAAGATGTTATGCACCAGTCGAGGAAAATGATCAAACTACATAAATAAAATCCTGTAATTTGATTTTGAAACAATTGTTTTATCTTGATGGATTGAAAATTAACACCACTTAGTTGACTGATTAACGATATCACATAATTTATTCAGAAAGTATAAATAACGACAAATAAAGATAAAATACTCGTTATCCTCAACATGTGGGTGTAAAAAACAAACAACAACAACTATATGATTTGTACATTTTCAGAAAGTGCTTGTTCGATTTTTAAACAAAGAAAACAATCTGAAGTTGTTTTTATTTTTAAGTTGTCGTGCCGTGATTTTCTCAGTCAAGCCCAGTTATGAGTAGATTTTTCGCCATATGGCCCCCGATCTAAAATGTGTTTGACGCCCCTCACTTAGACTTAAAACCCTTTCTTCATTAAGGTGTTGTAGTCGTTCAAAAACTGATTGATAATAAAAAATATGGGCAACACGGTGTGGCAGGGGTTAGTGCATGTGCCTCACAATACGAAGGTCCTGAGTAGTCCTGGGTTCAATCCCACACTCGGGATCTTTCTGTGTGGCGTTTGCATGTTCTCCCTGTGACTGCGTGGGTTCCCTCCCGGTACTCCGATTTCCTCCCACTTCCAAAGACATGCACCTGGGGATAGGTTGATTGGCAACACTAAATTGGCCCTAGTGTGTGAATGTGATTGTGAATGTTGTTTGTCTAGCTGTGTTGGCCATGTGATGAGTTGGCGACTTGTCCAGGGTCTACCCCGCCTTCCGCCCGAATGCAGCTGAGATAGGCTCCAGCACCCCCGCGACCCCAAAATGGACAACCCGTAGAAAATGGATGGATAAATATAAACCACAGGAATGCTATGAAGCTTTTAGTATAACATACAGTGGGGCAAAAAAGTATTTAGTCAACCATTCAAAGCTCTCACTGATGGAAGGAGGTTTTGGCTCAAAATCTCACGATACATGGCCCCATTCATTCTTTCCTTAACACGGATCAATCGTCCTGTCCCCTTAGCAGAAAAACAGCCCCAAAGCATGATGTTTCCACCCCCATGCTTCACAGTAGGTGTGGTGTTCTTGGGATGCAACTCGGTATTCTTCTTCCTCCAAACACGACGAGTTGAGTTTTTACCAAAAAAGTTCTATTTTGGTTTCATCTGACCACATGACATTCTCCCAATCCTCTGCTGTATCACCCATGTATCCATTTTGGTATAAACTCAACCCGTCGTGTTTGGAGGAAGAAGAATACTGAGTTGCATCCCAAGAACACCATAACAACTGTGAAGGATGGGGGTGGAAACATCATGCTTTGGGGCTGTTTTTCTGCTAAGGGGACAGGACGATTGATCCGTGTTAAGGAAAGAATGAATGGGGCCATGTATCATGAGATTTTGAGCCAAAACCTCCTTCCATCAGTGAGAGCTTTGAATGGTTGACCAAATACTTATTTTCCACCATATTTTACAAATAAATTCTTTAAAATTCCTACAATGTTAAATCCTGGATTTATTTTTCCATATTCTGTCTCTCACAGTTGAAGTGTACCTATGATGAAAATTACAGACCTCAGGCATCTTTTTAAAAGGGAAAACTTGCACAATCGGTGGCTAACTAAATACTTTTTTGCCCCACTGTATACTGTACAAGCAAGCGCATTTTTTTAGAACATCAACAAAATAGCATGTTCAAAACATATATCTTGACACGTGTGACACTGAAAAAAAAAAAAAACATTTTAAAACAAGGCCCTGTGATGAGGTGGCGACTTGTCCAGGGTGTACACCGCCTTCCGACCGATTGTAGCTGAGATAGGCACCAGCGCCCCCCGCGACCCCAAAGGGAATAAGCGGTAGAAAAATGGATGGATTGATGGATTTTAAGACAATATTTTATAACATGTCATTCGTAAGCTTGCAAAAAAAATCTCAACATTCACCAGAGAGAACCTAAAGAATAATGCAATCACACATTCCTGGGTCTATAATGGAGAAAGCAATTGTTTCTGGTGGCAACCATTTCAGTGTAACACAGTCAAAGGACTAAGATAAAAAACGACCCTTCTTTTTTACAAAACAAAGTTATGTTATATAGACAATCATTTCTGCAACTTTCTGGCTTCCTGTCTGAGGACAGTGAAAGAGAAATAATGCTTGTTCGGAGTGAATAATGTTAGGGTCAAGCTAGGCACATGCCATGGATTGATTGATTGATTGATTGATTGAAACTTTTATTAGTAGATTGCACAGTTCAGTACATATTCCGTACAATTTACCACTGAATGGTAACACCTGAATAAGTTTTTAAACTTATTTAAGTCGGGATCCACGTAAATCAATTCATGGAATTTCAATTCAAGGACTTTTTGTATGGACTATGGACTATGGACTATGGACTATGGACTATGGAGGTCTCCAAATGTTCGCTTTTTTCTGACTTTTGCTCATTCAAAGGAAAACTGCACATTTTTAAAATGTTTGTTTTGCCTGTCATCAAAAACAAAAACACCCATCATTCTCTTTTCTGTGCGTTCTGAATAATAATAAAAAAATGGCTAATAGTGCAAGTAAGGGGATCCATTCTGTTTATATAGTCTTCTAAACAATAACCAAAAACCTACAACGTTATATATACTTGTAAATATGTATTTAATGTAGTAACAGACACATTCATAATAACATATAATATTTAAAGGGGAACATTATCACAATTTCAGAAGGGTTAAAACCAATAAAAATCAGTTCCCAGTGGCTTATTTTATTTTTCAAAGTTTTTTTCAAAATTTTACCCATCATGGAATATCCTGAAGAAAGGCTTTAAAGTGCCTGATTTTCGCTATCTGTAAATCCACCCGTCCATTTTCCTGTGACGTCACATAGTGACACCAATACAAACAAACATGGCGGATAGAACAGCAAGATATAGCGACATTAGCTCGGATTCAGACTCGGATTTCAGCGGCTTAAGCGATTCAACAGATTACGCATGTATTGAAACGGATGGTTGGAGTGTGGAGGCAGATAGCGAAAATGAAATTGAAGAAGATACTGAAGCTATTGAGCGAATAGCTATTGAAGCTATTCGGCGATCGCCTTCTAACCAACGATTGGATCTTTTGACCACTGGAGCAACTTAAATCCGTCGATTGGTAAGTGTTTGTTTGGCATTCAATGTGGGTGGAGGGAAAGGCTGGATGCAAATATAGCTACAAATGTACATACAGCTAGCCTAAATAGTATGTTAGCATCGATTAGCTGGCAGTCATGCTGTGACCAAATATGTCCGATTAGCACATAAGTCAATAAGATCAACAAAACTCACCTTTGTGATTTCGTTGACTTTGTCGTTGGAAATGCATCTGCTTTGAGTGTCGCAGGATATCCACACATTCTTGCCATTTCTGCCATGTTAGCATCGATTAGCATGCCGTGCTAATCGATGCACACTGGAATCCATCCCTGATCGTGTTGTTACACCCTCCGACAACACACAAACGAGGCATGATGTCTCCAAGGTACGGAAAACAGTCGAAAAAACTGAAAATAACAGAGCTGATTTGACTTGTGTGTGTAATGTGTTCGACAAAATGGTGGATTGCTTCCCATTGTAACGTCACGGGTGAAAGGTCATCGCTCCGACAGCGAATAATTGAAAGGCGTTTAAATCGCCAAATTCACCCTTTTAGAGTTCGGAAATCGGTTAAAAAAACATTTTTTTTTTCTTCTGCAACATCAAGGTATATATTGACGCTTACATAGGTCTGGTGATAATGTTCCCCTTTAAACAATTTCGGTAATTTCAAGCATTTTTAAAACGTATATTCTGGGCGCATTGATCTCTCAGAGCGCATAGCAACAAACGCTAATTACAGCTACTAAACCATGGCAGACTTAGTGAGAGCCAACAAGACTACTTCGGGGTGAATGAAGAAATGGAATCTTATCTTTCTGATCCTAAATTTACGGATGATGGTCTTAAAGTTTTGAAAACTGGGTGCGAGCTCAGCAGTTCCAGCTATAGTGAAACACTACACCGTTACGTAGCATTAGTGCTAAACAAAATAAGAACTTACAATGTCACCTCTTACTGGTTGCAGACGGATGAGATGGTTGTATCTTTCAGCACCACTGTGCTCTTTTTGAAATGCTAAATTCAAAATAATCCACATACCTCACATAAAAAATGTTGAGCAAACGCTTGCTTAGTCTCCGAGCAAAGTCATCAGGTAGTGGTGAGCCAGAACTCACAGCTTCGGTCATGGTTTTTAGTTGGTAGTCTGTTGATTTTCAATGTTGACCAAATGCTCTGCTTGTTTGCTACAACCTTTTACTATACAAGTGCAGACATGATTTACAATCCAGCGGTAACTTTTCCTAACGACAAGCCGATGAAGCAGTAGCTCTTATCGTGGTCATTAGCCTGCCTCTCAGTTGTGAGCAAGCCAAAGTGTCATTACGTCGGAAACATAATTTTATCTGTGTTAGCTCCTACTATGACAATGTTGCTATAGCGTAGTTAATTTGCAAAACTCTTCTTGCTTTTTGGATTTTTTTTTTTCTATGAGAGTTTTAGAGATTAAATAATAGAACAGTAGCCTGCTTGGTGGCCTTGTGGTTAGCGTGTCCGCCCTGAGATCGGTAGGTTGTGAGTTCAAACTCCGGCCGAGTCATACCAAAGACTATAAAAAATAGAACCAATTACCTCCCTGCTGGGCTACCACTGCTGCTCACTGCTCCCCTCAACACCCAGGGATGTGGAACAAGGGGATGGGTCAAATGCAGAGGGTGATTTCACAACACCTCGTGTGTGTGACCATTTAACTTGAATCACAATTACCTGCATTGTTAGCAGCCTCTTGCTAACAGTTTTTCGCTATTTAGTATTCAGCGCAACTTGAAAGACGTGTGTTCTTGTCTCACATATTCTAAAAAAAAAAAAAAGTGCATTTTGCCTTTAACTGTTGATGGTTTGTATTTTTCTGAAACATTTTTTACTAAATGTTTAGCTTAGATGTATGAAACGACCAGTGTTGGTTATTATTGAAATAGAAATAAAGCCAGTTCCTTTTTGCCCTCAAAACTGAGGCATTTCAGGCAGAATTAATTATTATCATCAGTGCACTTCTCCTTCTGCTGCTTGTCTTCTCAGCAGTCACCTTTTCTTTCTCTCATCTGGCTCAAAGATTTAACACATGACCCCTCAGGCCACATTCAATATTTCTTTCCAACCCCGCACCCGAGGCCCCTGTTTATAGAGCATGTCAACCTCAGGGGTAAGCGTACACTTTTGTTTTCCCTTCCATTTATTTTGGCTCCTTAACATCAGTACATGCCGCCACCCCTCGCTCCCTGAGCTGCAGAACGGACTGTGGCCACAGGCTATGGTAACACTGCCAGTAGCACCCCCCACCCCACCCCCAAAACAAGCGATCCATTAACGCAGTGTTCAATAATGCAGCAGTTTGACGATACCATAGGCTCTGCATTCAGTAATTCATAGCACATTTACAGTATGAGGCCAAAGTGACGCCAGGATTCATCTTGGCCGCCTGCCTGCTTGCATGACGTGTTCTCTTTTTAGAACAGCACTGTTCTTGAATGCCTTCTTTTTTCCAGTATTAACCTAAGAATGTTTTCTATTCGGGCTCCAGTACTCTGGAATGCCGTGACGGTAACAGTTAGAGATGCTACCTCAGTAGAAGCATTTAAGTCCCATCGTAAAACTCAATTGTATACTCTAGCCTTTAAATAAACCTCCCTTTTAAACCAGTTGATCTGCCGTCTCTTTTCCGCTCTTCCCCCCTCTCCTGCGTGGAGAGGTTACTAGGTGAACACAGATGAAGCACCAGTTATTCAAAGTCGGCACCCGGGGTGGACCACTCATCTGTGCATCAGTTGATGATGTTTTTGCGCTGCTGACTTGTCTCCACTCCAAACGATCCCCTGCTATCCCCATTATTGACTGGACTTTCACAATATTAACTAAACCTACTCAACGTCCATTGCACCGGTCACCCAGGGGAGAGGGTCCCCACATCTGCGGTCCCCTCCAAGGTTTCTCATTGTATCCCATTGGGTTGAGTTTTTTTCTCATTCCCTGATGTGGGATCTGAGCCGAGGACGTCCTAGTGGCTTGTGCAGCCTTTTGAGACACTTCTGATTAAGGGCTATATAAATAAACTTTGATTGATTGATTGAAGGAAGGTTTGATTTTTTTCGGACATCAATCAACATTGCATGATCTTCCACTACACATCTCCAAAAAGGAGTTGAAAGAGGCAGAGTTTTTTAAACCTTCTTAAAAAAATAATAATAATAATAAATAAATATATATATATATATATATATATATATATATATATATATATATATATATACATACATATGATAATAAAACAATCAATCATGATGTAATGATACATTTTTTAAACTTCCTACCCTGTCTTTAAGCAGTCATTTGTTTTTGGAGGGACGTATTTTGGAATACACTACTGCCCAATAGACTTTGTATGTGTAAGTGACATGCAACAACAATTATTTGACACTTGTTTATATTGAAAACATTTCTCAACCAAGAACACTTAGTGTGTGTTCTATTGTTTGGTTTGCTGTTGTGTAGCTGCTAGGTTTTTGTCGCCTATAGCCTACCATATTTACCTTTTCTACAAACCTCGTTTCCAAATGAGGTGGGAAATTGTGTTAGATGTAAATACAAACAGAATACAATGATTTGCAAATCCTTTTCAACCCATATTTGATTGAATGCACTACAAAGACAACATATTTGATGTTCAAACTCATTAACTTTATTTTATTTATTTTTGCAAATAATAATTAACTTAGAATTTCATGGCTGCAGCACGTGCCAAAGTAGTTGGGAAAGAGCATGTTCACCACCGTGTTACCTCACCTTTTCTTTTAACAACACTCAATAAACGTTTGGGAACTGAGGAAACTAATTGTTGAAGCTTTGAAAGTGGAATTCCCATTCTTTCCCGTTTTATGTAGAGCTTCAGTCGTTCAGCAGTCCGGGGTCTCCGTTGTCATATTTTACGCTTCATAATGCGCCACACATTTTCGATGGGAGACAGGTCTGGACTGCAGGCGGGACAGGAAAGTATCCACACTCTTTTTTTATGAAGCCACACTGTTGTAACACATGCTGAATGTGGCTCGGCATTGTCTTGCTGAAATAAGCAGGAGCGTCCATGAAAAACACGGCACTTGGATGGCAGCATATGTTGTTCCTAAACCTGTATGTACCTTTCAGTATTAATGGTGCCTTCACAGATGTGTAAGTTACCCATGCCTTGGGCACTAATGCAACCCCATACCATCACAGATGCTGGCTTTTGAACTTTGCGTTGATAACTGTCTGGATGGTTTCGCTTCCCCTTTGGCCCGTATTTCCAAAAACAATTTGAAATGTGAACTCGTCAGACCACAGAACACTTTTCCACTTTGCGTCAGTCCATCTTAGATGATCTCGGGGCCCAGAAAAGCCGGCGGCGTTTCTGGATGTTGTTGATAAATGGCTTTCGCTTTGCATAGTAGAGCTTTAACTTGCACTTACAGATGTAGCGACAAACTATATTTAGTGATAGTGGTTTTCTGTAGTGTTCCTGAGCCCATGTGGTGATAGCCTTTAGAGATTGATGTCGGTTTTTGATACAATGCCGTCTGAGGGATCAAATTTCACGGTCATTCAATGTTGGTTTCTGGCCATGCCGCTTATGTGGAGTGATTTCTTCATATTCTCTAAACCTTTTGATTATATTATGGACCGTAGATGTTAAAATCCCTAAATTTCTTGAAATTGCACTTTGAGAAACATTGTTCTTAAATTATTGGACTATTTGCTCACGCAGTTGTGGACAAAGGAGTGTACCTCGCCCCATCCTTTCTTGTGAAATGACTGAGCATTTTTTGGGAAGCTCTTTTTATACCCAATCATGGCACCCACCTGTACCCAATTAGCTTGCACACCTGTTGGATGTTCCAAATAAGTGTTTGATGAGCATTCCTCAACTTTTCAGAATTTATTGCCACATTTCCTAACTTCTTTATCACGTGTTACTGGCATCAAATTCTAAATTTCATGATTATTTGCAAAAAAACTAAAACATGTTTATCAGTTTGAACATCAAATATGTTGTCTTTGCAGGATATTCAACTGAATATGGGTTGAAAAGGATTTGCAAATCATTGTATTCCGTTTATATTTACATCCAACACAATTTCCCAACTCATATTAAAACGGGGTTTGTATATGACTTGACTAAGGCTATGTTTAAGCCACATAACCCTTCAAACCAGTGGTCCCCAACCTTTTTTTATCCGCGGACTTGTCAACGCTTAATGGGGATGGGGGGTCTTTTTTTTTTTTTTTTCTTTGTCATGAAAAAGGGAGGTTTTTGTGGTTGGTGCACTAATTGTAAGTGTATATTGTGTTTTTTATGTTGATTTAATGAAAAAAAATATATATATAAATATTTTTTTTTTTTAATAAAAAAATATTCTGCGGCCCGGTACCAATCGGGCCACGGCCCGGTGGTTGGGGACTACTGCTTAAACGAATCATTATTTAGCAGAAGCCCCGTTTCAGCCGCACTAAACCAGCGTTTATGGTCCTCCTTCTTGGATAATTTTTTACACGGGTAAGTGCCCCGTGTATTTCTTGAATCTCTGGTTCTTATTTTTGTATGGACTCATTGATCGTTTACAAACGGAGTTTGGAGAGGAAGTGATGCCAGAAAAACCACGCGCCACTCAGGAAATGACGTCAGAAAGAACGCACCACAGCCAGTTTCATATTAAAGCGGTTTTGTTGGGATATGCATAAATCCTGAAAAATTGCGGGAATCCGCCTCTGTAGTCGATAAGCTTCTTCTTTTTCTCTATCTTCTTGTTTTGGGACATTCATCCTCCGCTGTCGCCATTTCTAAAACAAAGTGTGGAGAGTTCATACTTATATCTGTCAGTAAACTCGCCATGAAAGCGCTAAAACATACCGGTATAGTGAGTTTACATTATTCACCCAAGGAACTTTAGTTATTAGAGCGTTCCGGTTGGATGTTTTTTTACGGGACACATTTCCGGTGTTGTTGCTTCCGGATGATGAGATGCAGCTGTGTTATTGATTTAAACAAAGTCTGAATGTCAATAAAACAGTTACCTCCATTTTTTAAAACTTCTTCCACTTCCGTCCTTGCACGCTACACTGCTACAACAAAGATGGCGGGGAGAAGACACTGCCGAAGGTGAGCCACGTAAATAAGACCACCCACAAAACAGCTACGCGGCTTGAAAATGATCTGTAAAACATAATGTTCTTTTTTTTTTTCTTTGGCATGAAAAAGGGACGTTTTTGTCATGAAAAAGGGAGGTTTTTGGGGTCAGTCCACTAATTGTAAGTGTATTTTGTGTTTTTTATGTTGATTTAATTAAAAAAAATAAATAAATAAAAATAAAAAATGTATTTAAAAAAAAAAAAATTAAAAAATATATCTTCTGCGGCCCGATACCCATCGAGCAATGGTTGGGGACCACTGATGTAGACTACAAGAAAGTGTTTTCCATTTAGAAAAAAAAACTGACTCCTTTAATGCGCCCTATAATCGGCTGAGCCTTATATATGAAAACAGATTGAAAATAGACCATTAATCGGCAGTTCGCCTCATAATTCGGTGCGCCCTATGGTCCGGAAAATACGGTTGTTTGTTTTTTATAATTTAAAAATTTTAACGCACAACATCCTACTACAGCAAAAACAACATTCCAAACCTTAGATAAAGTATAAAAACATCCGCTTCTGCAATGATATCAGTTCAATAACAATACATCTCAGTTGATAATAAACAATTATATAATTGACACACAGCTATTTTATGTTGGGTGCATTGGGCCAACCACAGCTAATACCAGTCTGGCTTAGACTCAGTGGCAGTGGTCAGGGAGACTTTGAGGAGTGAATAGGGAGTTCAAAGGACTCCGACTTATTAGTGATTCCTAAGGCCCCAAAAAAGTCTGCGGGCTACAGAGCGTTTTCCGTTCGGGCTTCAGTACTCTGGAATGCCCTCCCGGTAACAGTTCGAGATGCTACCTTAGAAGAAGCATTTAGGTCACACCTTAAAACTCATTTGTAGACTCTAGCCTTTAAATAGACCTCCTTTTTAGACCAGTTGATCTGCCGTTTCTTTACTTTTTCTCCTCTGTCCCCCCCCTCCCTTGAGGAGGGGGTCCGGTCCTATGGCCATGGATGAAGTACTGGCTGTTCAGAGTCGGGACCCAGGATGGACCGCTCGTCGGGACCCAGGATGAACCGCGCGCCTGTGTATCGGTTGGGGACATCTCTACGCTGCTGATCCGACTCCGCTTGGGATGGTTTCCTGTGGACGGGACTCTCGCTGCTGTCTTGGATCCACTTTGAACTGAACTCTCGCGGCTGTGTTGGAGCCACTGGCGTCCCACTGTGTGTGAGTTCTCCTTGCCCACTGGGTGTGAGTTTTCCTTGGCCTTATGTGGGTTCTTCCGAGGATGTTGTAGTCGTAGTGGTTTGTACAGTCCTTTGAGACATTTGTAATTTAGGGCTATATAAATAAAAATTGATTGATGATTGATTGAATGTTTTTGCAATCAGAAACAGAAAAAGACCACCACTGTAATGTCTAGATTAGAAAGAGTGAGAGCAAGGGGCCCAAGGAGAAGAGCAGACCCAAGGACATGGCAAGGTAGAGGTTTAATAATGCATTGGAGTGGCATTAGTATGGGTTAAAAAGAACAGTATTCAGTGATGAAATTCATGCTGTTATCATTGACCATGTAATCAACCGTGCTCTTTCACTCCAATAAGAGAAGCTAGTGAAATGGTGCAGCCCAATTTGAGGCGATCAACGGTGGCCTCCATTATACGTATCTGTCAACAAACCATCAGGTAAGTATGGATTTTTTATACAGAGGCCATACATGGATTGCATGTTTTGCATGCAAATACATGTAAAACTGAAACTAAGGCTGTCAAATGATTAAAATATTCATTCACGATTAATCGTATTTTGTCCATAGTTAACTTACACATCTGTGAAGGCAACGTTAATGCTGAAAGGTACATACAGCTTTGGGAGCAACATATGTTGCCATCCAAGTAATGTTATCATGGACGCCCCTGCCTATTTCAGCAAGACAATGCCAAGCCACGTGTTACAACAGTATTGTCACATGTTGTTGGTGACGAACCCCAAGATGCAGAGATGGTGGCAGGCATTGAGTATGAAAACATGATTTAATGTTCCAAATAAAAGGTAAAAAACACAAACCAAGAACTAGGTATAGCCAAAACTGAAAACAGGAACCAGCAAACAGAAAAACTGGAAACAGCTAATGGCTAACAAGAAAACACGAAACACAAGAGCTAGGAGAAAGCAAACTACAAATAACTAACAGGAACAGCTTACCGTTACGACGACAGCGACAATAACATGTAGTAGCACGACAGGTAGTAGCTGTAACGATATCGACAATCACAGGTAGCGGTGATATCGACACGACGCGACACGACACGACAATACTCCAACACCGAGTGGAGGACAAATCAGGTTTAAATAGTATCTGGCTGATCGAAACCAGGTGTGGCCAGGTGCCAATCAGCCACAGCTGAGGGGACACAGCACTCAGAGAGAACAGCAGGAAATAAAGACAAAATAAGAGCGCTGACAGGAAATAAGACAAACAGAGGAAAAACTAAAACATGACCAAACTGTCAGGGACAAACCTGACAAGTATGGCTTCATAGTAAAGAGTGCGGGTACTGTACTGGCCTGCCTGTAGTCCAGACCTGACTCCCATTGATAATGTATGAGGAAATATGAATCGTAAAATACCACAACCGAGACCCCAGACTGTTGAACTTATGCTGTACATCAAGCAAGAATGGGAAAGAATTGCAAATAAAAAGCTTCAAAAATTGGTTGTTAAAAGGAAAGGCCATGTAACAGTGGTAAAAATGCCCCTGGGCCAATTTTTTTGCCATTCAATTCTAAGTTAATGATTATTTGAAAAAAAAAAAAACGTTTTTCAGTTCGAACATTCGAACATTAAATATCTTGTCTTTGCAGTCCATTCAATTGAATATAAGTTGAAAATGATTTTCAAATCATTGTATTCTTTTGTTATTTACTAATTACACAACATGCCAACTTCACTGGTTTTGTGTATGTATATATATATATATATATATATATATATATATATATATATATATGTGTATATATATATATATATATATATATGTGTATATATGTATATATAAATATATATGTATATGTATATATATATGTATGTATATGTATATATATATATCTATATATATATATATATATATATATATATAGATATATATATATATATATAGATATATATATATGTATAAAAGTTTTTTTCCCCTTGTCTTTTCATTTCTTCTGCATTGGTTGCATTGCCGAAAGATGACGACAAGAAGGGGGAAAAAGCTACTTAAAATGCAAACCATCATCGTGAGACTGAGAGACGGTATAATTGTCCCGTCCAGATCCAGTCCCTCCATCACCGGGAGGAGAGACAAATCCGGAGGGAGGTGAACATCAAAGAGAAAGACTGAAGGAATGACACTTGCATGCATGAATGTTAATAGAACCTGGACAGTAAGAGGCTGAAGATAATCCACAACTCAATTATTGAGAATAAAGTTTCCCACCACCCAACTGATATTCCAATATCTCATCTCAGGTGGCCCAGGAAAAACAGGTCAAAGGTCAGGATGGTATCGAGGCCATCTTTTTTCAGAATTGAGCTATTGTGGGAAAAAACAAGTATGGTATTTGAGCCCCTTTTGATTTTGTAAGTTTACTTCCTTACAAAGTCATGGACAGTCCGAATTTTATGATAGGTCTATTGTAAATGAATTGATTGATTGATTGATACTTTTATTAGTAGATTGCACAGTTCAGTACATATTCCGTACAATTGACCACTAAATGGTAACACCCGAATAAGTTTTTCAACTTGTTGAAGTCGGGGTCCACGTTAATCAATTCATGGTACAAATATATACTATCAGCATAATACAGTCATCACACAGGTTAATCATCATTGTATGTACATTGAATTATTTACATTATTTACAATCCGGGTGGGGGGTGGGATGAGGAGCTTTGGTTGATATCAGTACTTCAGTCATCAACAAATGCATCAACAGAGAAATGGACATTGAAACATTGTAGGTCCTACTTAGTAGGATATGTACAGCGAGCAGAGAACATAGTGAGTTCAGATAGCATAAGAGCAAGTAAATACATTAGAATTACATTTGATTATTTACATTAGGTTTTTTGTAATCCGGGGAGATGGGATGTAAATGGAGGAGGATATTAGTAAAGGGTTGAAGTTGCCTGGAGGTGTTGTTTTAGAGCGGTTTTGAAGGAGGATAGAGATGCACTTAATTTTATAACTGTTGGGAGTGCATTCCACATTGATGTGGCATAGAAAGAGAATGAGTTAAGACCTTTGTTAGATCGGAATCTGGGTTTATCGTGGTTTGTGGAGCTCCCCCTGGTGTTGTGGTTATGGCGGTCATTTACGAAATGGATAGAATGTGAAATAAAAACAATTTTGGCATTGAATAAAGGTTAGGAATTCATTCCTATTCAGTTGAGGGGAAATAGTTTTGGGTCCACTACCACTACCATGAAGCACACTTATTAGTCATGTCCCTTTAAGAAAATAAACCCAGTCTGAATTTGAATTCTCCACCTTACTGCTAGTCTTATTCCTCCGCCCTCGTTTTTGCATGTTCACGTCCACAGATCAGTATCAGACAACTTTCATGAAAAATGTACGCAATTGCCGTTGCTGAATAATGCCAATTAATGCCAGTTACAAACGCCGATCCCCTCCTGCTGATATTGTATTTATTTTGAGATCCCTTGTTGACTAGCTGGCAGCTAGTTGTGTGACAGTAGTTCTGTCTCAAATCGGCGGCTGCATCCTTTGCAGTGTGCATTTGTGGGGTGCTGACGTCATTGTATTTAAAAAGCTCCAAGTGTCCTTTGAATTCTGCCGACAAATGTGCCCTTTTCTCCTGTTAACAACAAGGGTACATGCCGTGTACAATTTGAAACTCATTCATATCCCAAGATACTTTGCACACTCAATTATTTTCAACATGGCAGAGTGGAAAGAGCAACTTTAACTCAGTGGCCTTGTGGTTAGAGTGTCTGCCCTGAGATAGGTAGGTCGTGAGTTCAAACCCTGGCCGAGTCATACTAAAGACTATAAAAATGGGACCCATTAACTCCCTGCTTGGCACTCAGCAGCAAGGGTTGGAATTGGAGGTTAAATCATTAAAAATGATTCCTGCTACTCACTGCTCCCCTCAAGTGGGATGGCTCAAATGCAGAGAATAATTTCGCCACACCTAGTGTGTGTGTGACAATCATGGGTACTTTAACTTTTTTTAAATGTAATTATAGCTTTATTTCTTCCTTTACAAACCCCAAAACCATGAAAGTTGGTACGTTGTGTAAATCGCAAATAAAAACAGAATACAATGATTTGCAAATAATTTTCAACCTATTTTAATTTGAATTGACTGCAAAGACAAGCTGCGATGAGGTGGCGACTTGTCCAGGGTGTTCCCCGCCTTCCGCCCGATTGTGGCTGAAATAAGCACCAGCGCCCCCCGTGACCCCAAAGGGAATAAGCGGTAGGAAATGGATCTATGATTGGATGGATGGATGCAAACACAAAATATGTAAGGTTCGAGCTGAGAAAAGTTGTTAATTTTTGCAAATATTAGTTCATTTGGAATTTGATGCTTGCAACATGTTTAAAAAAAGCTGGCACAAGTGGCAAAAAAGACTGAGCAAGTTGAGGAATGCTCATCAAAGACTTATTTGGAACATCCCACAGGTGAACGGGCTAATTGGGAACAGGTGGGTGCCATGATTGTGTATTAAAGTGTCAAGTTTTGACTTGGTCTGGGGTTGCTTTCCCGAGGTGCAAAGTGAATGGAGTGGAAACGGCATGAAGTTAAAGACACCTTTATTTTAACACTAAAACTAAAAACAGGAACCAACAAAAAACGCTCACAATGGAGGTACAAAACTTGGCCTATGAAACAAAAGACTAGCACAAAGGCTATAAACTATAAACATGAAACAAAACACTTGCACTATGGTATGAATAACAAAAACTTACTGTGACTGAGACAAGGGAATGAGAAGCAGCATGGATATCATGGGTGCAGGAGGTGATGTTGCCAGACTCACTACCCGGTAACTGTGGCTTAAATAATGAACACGATAAGTGCAAACAGGTGTGAGATAATACAGGTGAACTGATTGCTCGTCATGGTGACAAAACAGGGAGTGAAAAAAAAGGAACTTAAAGAGTCCAAAGGTAAAACAGCACCTGGTTTTCCTAGGCAGTCTGCCACCCAAGTACTAACCAGGCCAGACACTGCTTAGCTTTGAGATCAAACGAGATTGGGGAGGCTAAGGGTAGTATGGCCATACAAACTCATGATCAGACATGACAGATGAAAACTAATGAGTTGGCATGGTAACAAGACAAACAAGGAAATGCAAAACAGAACTAAATGTCAAAAAACTAAACCCAACCTGACCAAAACAAAACATGAACCATAGGCGTGACAAAAAGCAGCTTCCATGAAATGCTCAGTCAGGATGGTGCAAATTTTGCTTTACTAAATTTCGGTCCCAGAGTCCCAATCAGGTCTACATTGATCCCATTGAGGTGACAACAGTTGTTTTCCTCATTACGATCCTCCTGGATTTTGGAGAATAAATATTTGGGGTTTTGGCACCAACCGTTTGGACTACATCTGACCAATCTAAGTCTAAGAGCACGAACTGACATAGCCTATTCAAATGAGCGGAAACGGGTCTTCCAAGACAAACCTAGAAGTGCAGTTGCGATCGATTGAACGCTCTGAGATAACAATGAATGAGATCTTTCAAAGGTACAATATACAAAAATGTTTATTGGATATTACAACACTTTGTTAATTATACATGTGATGTCGTTAAAGGCCTTGCTGGACAATTGAATGGAACTTCCACTTCCACCATGGCATGGCAAAATAGGATGGCATTGGGCAGGCTATGAGCCAAGGAGGGTGGGGCTGATTTACTGGCTGAGAAAAGTATTTTGTACCTGGAAGGCAATGATCATATCTATCAGGATAAGTATTTGAATGTATGTGCTCTTGTTCTCTGTTTTTTAATTTCTGTATCATTCCATGTGTATGTTTGTTGGAAAATGTTGTTTTCCAAAGTCAGCTGAGAAGCAGTTGCTCCTAGCAAATTTGCATTCCTCTTCGGACTCTGACCACAAAATGGATGAAATCATCTTGCACAGGGGTGTCAAACTCATTTTAGCTCATGGGCCGCGTGGAGGAAAATCTGTGCACGCAAGGGTCGGACTATTAAAATCATGGCATCAGAACTAAAAAATAAAGACAACTTCAGATTGATATATTTGTCTTACTTTGGCCGAAAATAGAACAAACATATCCTGCAAATATTACAAGGAAAATGTAGAACAAAATACCGGCAGCGGTAAAGTTTAGATCCATGAAGGAAAGAAGAAAGTGAATGAATGTTTATAACTGAATACATTTACATATGCAGAAAAATGTGTTTTCTTTTGTATACTTTTTTTTTATATTAATTAACGTTTCTGATTTTTTTTTTCCAAAACACAATATAGAATGTGATATATAACAAATTAATGCATACATTTATCATTTGTTTTCAAAACAGTTGGAAAAAAGTGGGAACCCAAAAATGTGCTGTGGAACCCCATTTTAATGACGTCATGGGGCCATAGATCATTCATTCGCATAGGCTCTAGCATGTTTAACTTCACCCTTTTTGTGTTTCCATGCCTTCAATTTTTAAACACATTTTTATGCTTGGTTAAATGCAGTCTTGGGCAGTGTATATTGTACTTGACCAAATGACATTCATCCATTTTCTACCACTTGTCCTTTTCAGGATCAGATGGGTGGTGGAGCCTATCCCAGCTGCACTTGGGCGGAATTCGGCGTACACCCTGGACAAGTTGCCACTTCATCACACGGCCAACACAGATAGACAGACAACATTCACACTCACATTCACACACTAGGGCCAATTTAGTGTTGCCAATCAATCTATCCCCAGGTGCATGTCTTTGGAAGTGGGAGGAAGCCAGAGTACCCGTAGGGAACCCACGCTGTCACGGGGAGAACATGCAAACTCCACACGGAAAGACCCTGAGCCCAGGGATTAAGCTCATGACCTTCTTATTGTGAGGCACACAAACTAACCCCTGGTCCATTGAACTACCCACTTAACAAAATGAACGTATGTTATAAAAAAAATATATAAATGATACAATTTCCAGAAATAATTAAAAACAGCTCATCAGATAAGTGTTAATATTTAAGTTAATGTACTGTAGGTTTGTACGACTGATTATATTTGTTTAGTACAGGCCTTGCTAGCTTTCCTTAAAATGCAGCTGGAGCCTATCCCAGCTGCACTCAGGCGGAAGGATTATAAATAATAGTATTCACCGGATTATGAATGTATCTGCCAGTGAGGTTTTGCCTTCATACCCAAGTGAACGCAGAACCATATGGAAGGGTTTGGATTACGTTCACACTACACAGGTAGTGTATACACGTGTATATATATATATATATATATATATATATATATATATATATATATATATATATATATATATATATATATATATATATATATATATATATACAAACCCGGGAAATTGTGTTAGATGTAAACATAAACGGAATACAATGATTTGTAAATCCTTTTCAACCCATATACAATTGAATGCACTACAAAGACAAGATATTTGATGTTCAAACTCATAAACTTTATTTTTCTTTGCAAATAATAATCAATTTAGAATTTCATGGCTGCAACACGTGACAAAGTAGTTGGGAAAGGCCAGGTTCACCACTGTGTTACATCACCTTTTCTTTTAACAACACTCAATAAACGTTTCAGAACCGAGGAAACTAATTGTTGAAGCTTTGAAAGAGGAATTCTTTCCCATTCTTGTTTTATGAAGCGCTTCAGTCGTTCAACAGTCCGGGGTAGCCGCTGTCGTATTTTACGCTTCATAATGCGCCACACATTTTTGATGGGAGACAGGTCTGGACTGCAGGCGGGCGAGGAAAGTACCCGCACTCTTTTTTTACGAAGCCACGCTGTTGTAACACATGTCTTACTGAAATAAGTAGGGGCGTCCATGATAACGTTGCTTGGATGACAAAGTATGTTTTCCAAAACCTGTATGACCTTTCATCATTAATGGTGCCTTCACAGATGTGTGAGTTACCCATGCCTTGGGCACTAATACACCCACATACCATCACAGATGCCGGCTTTTCAACTTTGCGCCTAAAACAATCCGAATGGTTATTTTCCCTTTTGTTCTGGAAGACACCATGTCCTCTGTTTCCAAATATAATTTGAAATGTGGACTCGTTAGACTACAAAGCACCTTTCCTGTTTGTATCAGTCCATCTTAGGTGAGCTCGGGCCCAGCCAAGCCGGCGGCGTTTCGGGATATTGTTGATAAATGGGTTTGGATTTGCATTGTAGAGTTTTAACTTGCACTTACAGATGTAGCGACCAACTGTAGTTACTGACAGTGGTTTTATGAAGTGTTCCTGAGCCCATGTGGTGATATCCTTTACACACTTATGTCGGTTTTTGATGCAGTACCGCCTGAGGGATCAAAAGTCCCTAATATCATCGCTTACGTGTAGTGATTTCTCCAGATTCTCTGAATTTTTTGATTATTTTACGGACCGTAGATGGTAAAATCCCTAAATTCCTTGCAATGGCTTGTTGAGAAATGTTGTTCTGAAACTGTTCGACAATTTGCTTACAAAGTGGTGACCCTCGCCCCATCCTTGTTTGTGAATTACTTAGCATTTCATGGAAGCTGCTTTTCTGCGATGAGGTGGCGACTTGTCCAGGGTGTACCCTGCCTTCCGCCCCATTGTAGCTGAGATAGGGGCCAGTGCCCCCCGCGACCCCGAAAGAGAATAAGCGGTAGAAAATGGATGGATGGATGGAAGCTGCTTTTATACCCAATCATGGCACCCAACTGTTCCCAATTAGCCTGCACACCTGTCGGATGTAAGTGAGCATTCCTCAACTTTATCAGAATGTATTGCCACTTTCCCAACTTCTTTGTCATGTGTTGCTGGCATAAAATTCTAAAGTTAATGATTATTTGCAAAAAAAAAAATGTTTATTAGTTTGAACATCAACTATGTTGTCTTTGTAGCATATTCAACCAAATATGGGTTGAAAATGATTTGCAAATCATTGTATTCCGTTTATATTTACATCTAACACAATTTCCCAACTCATATGGAAACGGGGTTTGTACATGGGGTGGTATATTTTGGTTGGTTGGTTGGGATGGTATAGCTCAGTTGGTAGAGTGACCGTGCCAGCAACTTGAGGGTTCTAGGTTTCCCGCTTCCGCCATCCTAGTCACTGCTGTTGTGTTTTTGAGCAAGACACTTTACCCACCTGCTCACAGTGCCACCCACACTGGTTTAAATGTAATTTAGATATTGGGTTTCACTATGTAAAAGCGCTTTGAGTCACTGGAGAAAAGCGTTATATAAATATAATTCACTTCATATATGTATATATATATATATATATATATATATATATATGTATATATCGTTGTGCATATTTTAGTCATTCTCTATGTTACTCAACATTTGAAAAAAAAAGCTTAATTCCAGCTAAAATGACAACACAGAGTGAGGTTAATGTGATGTGTACTTTTTAATACATTGAGAGGAAGTCCATCCATCCATCCATTTACTACAGCTTATTCCATTTTGGGGTCGCGGGGGGCGCTGGCGCCTATCTCAGCTACAATCGGGAGGAAGGCGGAGTACACTCTGGAAAAGTCGCCACCTCATCGCAGGGCGGAGAGGAGGTCGTGTTTTACATTTAGTTTTTGAGATGCTCTGCAATCATCTTAAAGAAAGTGATTTCAAGACAAATTCAAAGATGCATTATCCTTTATACCTGTGGTTCTCAAATGGGGGTACGCTTACCCCTGGTGGTACTTGAAAATTATGTCAAGGGCTACGCTATTTTTTTTTTTTTTTATATTCTAAAAATAGCAACAATTCAAAAATCCTTTATAAATATATCTATTGAATAATACTTCAACAAAATATGAATGTAAGTTCATAAACTGTGAAATGCAACAATGAAATTTTCAGTGTTTACAGCTAGATTTTTTTGTGGACATGTTCCATAAATATTTATGTGAAAGATTTTTTTTTTTGTGAAGAAATGTTTAGAATTAAGTTCATGAATCCAGATGGATCTCTAAATATGACGCACAATAGAGCACTAACATATGAGTGTGAGGTATTTGCAATAATCATTAAGATAAGCCTGCGGAGGGAGGAGCAGTTACCATGGAAACCGGACTCAAATGAGACAGGTTTCGGTAGCCACAGATGAAGCGCTGGCAGTCCAAAGTCGGGACCCTGGATGGACCGTTCGTCCGTGCATCGGTTGGGACGTCTCTGCGCTGCTGACCTGTCTCCGCTCAGGATAGTCTCCCGCTGGCTCCACTATGGACTGGACTCTCACAATATTATGCTGGATCCACTCAACGTCCATTGTACCGGTCGCCCGGGTGGGGGGGGGTGTGTGCAGGGGGACCCATATCTGCGGTCCCTCTACAAGGTTACTCATTGTCATTCTCATTGACATCCCACTGGGTTGTGAGTTTTTCCTTGCCCTGATGTGGGATCTTAGCCGAGGATGTTGTTGTGGCTTTTGCAGCCCTTTGAGACATTTTTTATTTAGGGCTATATAAGTAAACATTGATTGATTGATTGATTGTTTGAACTGAGACACTTATTTTTTCCATCCATCCATCCATCCATCCATTTCCTACCGCTTATTCCCTTTGGGGTTGCGGGGGGTGCTGGTGCCCATCCCAGCTACAATTGAGCGGAAGGCAAGGTACACACTTATTTATTTTTTACCTGACAATTTAATGACAGCAACACATTGCAAAAAAGTTGGTGCAGAGGCATTTTTTACCACTGTGTTACATGGCCATTCCTTTTAACACCGCTTGGTAAAAATTGTGAACTGAGGAGACCAATTTTTGAAAATTTTCAGGTGGAATTATTTCCCATTCTTGCTTGATTTACAGCTTAAGTTGTTCAACAGTCCTGGGTCTCCGTTGTGGTATTTTAGGCTTCGTAATGCACCACATATTTTCAATGGGAGACAGGTCTGGACTGCAGGCAGGCCAGTCCAGTACCCGCACTCTACTATGAAGCCACGCTGTTGTAACATGTGGCTTGGTATTGTCTTGCTGAAATAAGCAGGGGCCTCCCTGATAACATTACTTGGATGGCAACATCAATCAAGCAATGTTTACTTATATAGCCCTAAATCACTAGTGTCTCAAAGGGATGCACAAACCACTACGACATCCTTTATATACATATGTTGCTCCCAAAGCTGTATGTACCTTTCAGCATTAACGTTGCCTTCGCAGATGTGTAAGTTAACTATGGACAAAATCCGATTAATCGTGATTGAATCTTTTAAACGTTTGACAGCCTTAGTTTCAGTTTTACATGTATTTGCATGCAAAATATGTTATCCATGTATGGCCTCTGTATAAAAAATCCATACTTACGTGGTGGTTTGTTGACAGATACGTATAATGGAGGCAACAGTTGATTGTCTCAAATTGGGCTGCACCCTTTCACTAGTCTCCCCTATTGGAGTGAAAGAGCGTGTTTGATTACATGGTCAAAGATAACAGCATGAATTTCATCACTGAATATTGTTCTTTTCAACCCATACTATTGCTACCACCATGCATTATTAAACCTTTACCTTGCCCTGTCCTTGGGTCTGCTCTTCTCCTTGGGCCCCTTGCTCTCACTCTTTCTCATCCAGACATTACAGTGGTGGTATTTTTCTGTTTCTGATTCCAAAAACATTCACTCCTCAAAGTCTCCCTGACCACTGCCACTGAGTCTAAGCCAGACTGGAATTAGCTATGGTTGGCCCAATGCACCCAACAAAAAAATTAGCTGTGTGTAAACCATATAATTGTTTATTATAAGCTGAGTGAGATGTAACATTATTCGGTATTAAGAAAGTTAAAATATGAAAATTATAAAAAAACAAACTACCGTATTTTCCGGACCATAGGGCGCACCGGGTTATAATGTGAACAGCCAGTGAATGGTCTATTTTCAATCTTTTTTAATTTCATCATCCGATTATAAAGCGCATTTGAGGAGTCTTTTTTTTTTTTTTCTAAATGGAAAACACTTCCTTGTGGTCTACATAACATGTAATGGTGATTTTTTTTTTTGTCAAAATGTTGCATAGATTATGTTTTACAGATCATCTTCAAGCCGCTGCGCCGTTTTTTTATTTACCTGGCTCGCCTCTGGCAGCGTCTTCTCCCCGTCATCTTTGTTGTAGAGGTGTAGCGTGAAAGGACGGGAGTGGAAGAAGTTTCACAAGATGGAGCTAACTGTTTTAATAACATTCACACTTTACTTAAATCAATAACACAGCAGCATCTCCACATACGGAACAACAACACCGGAAATGTGTCCCATTAAAAAACGTGTGACCAGAACGCTCTAATAACTAAAGTTCCTTGGGTGAATGATGTGAACTCACTACACCGGTATGTTTTAGTGTTTTAGCGCTTTCATGGTGAGTTTACTGACAGATATAAGTAAAGATGATACTCGAAACCGGTAAGCAAAACCATAATCAATCCGTATATTAGGCGCAACGGGTTATAAAGCGCACTGTCGAGTTTTGAGGAGAAAAAAAGGATTTTAAGTGTGCCTTGTAGTCCGGAAAAAACGGTAATACAATCCCTGGTTAATCAATGCACAGATACAATGATGGTGCAGTGCTGCATAACTTTACTGCACCTTATTTCTAATGTGTAGTATTTAACATGTATACTGTACATATGAGAGGGTAAAATGTGTAAAGTACAAGCATTCTACAAACCCTGTTTCCATATGAGTTGGGAAATTGTGTTAAATGTAAATATAAACGAAATACAATGATTTGCAAATAATTTTCAACCCATATTTAGTTGAATATGCTACAAAGACAACATATTTGATGTTCAAGCTGATAAACATTTTTTTTTTTTTGCAAATAATCATTAACTTTAGAATTTGATGCCAGCAACACATGACAAAAAAGTTGGGAAAGGTGGCAATAAATACTTATAAAGTTGAGGAATGCTCATCAAACACATATATGGAATATCCCACAGGTGT
This sequence comes from Nerophis ophidion, assembly GCF_033978795.1. Taxonomy (NCBI): domain Eukaryota; kingdom Metazoa; phylum Chordata; class Actinopteri; order Syngnathiformes; family Syngnathidae; genus Nerophis; species Nerophis ophidion. Next base: position 16,164,665 of record NC_084626.1, read on the forward strand.
GCAGGCTAATTGGGAACAGTTGGGTGCCATGATTGGGTATAAAAGCAGCTTCCATGAAATGGTAAGTAATTCACAAACAAGGATGGGGCGAGGGTCACCACTTTGTAAGCAAATTGTCGAACATTTTTAGAACAACATTTCTCAACAAACTATTGCAAGGAATTTAGGTATTTTACCATCTACGGTCCGTAAAATCATCAAAAAGTTCAGAGAATCGGGAGAAATCACTGCACGTAAGCGATGATATTACGGACTTTTGATCCCTCAGGTGGTGCTGCATCAAAAACCGACATCAGTGTGTAAAAGATATCATCACATGGGCTCAGGGACACTTCATAAAACCACTGTCAGTAATTACAGTTGGTCGCTACATCTGTAAGTGCAAGTTAAAACTATACTATACAAAGCCAAACCCATTTATCAACAACATCCTGAAACGCCTCCGGCTTGGCTGGGCCCGAGCTCACCCAAGATGGACTGATGCAAAGTGGAAAGGTGTTCTGTGGTCTGACGAGTCCACATTTCAAATTATATTTGGAAACAGAGGACATGGTGTCCTCCAGAACAAAGAGGAAAATAACCATTCGGATTGTTATAGGCGCAAAGTTCAAAAGCCAGCATCTGTGATGGTATGGGGGTGTATTAGTGGCCAAGGCATGGGTACCTTACAAATCTCTAAAGGCACTATTACTGCTGAAAGGTCCATACAGGTTTTGGAGCAACCTATGTTGTCATCCAAGCTACGTTATCATGGACGCCCCTGGTTATTTCAGCAAGACAAGTGTTACAACAGTGTGGCTTTGTAAAAAAGGAGTATGCTCCTGGCCCGCCTGCAGTCTAGACCTGTCTCCCATAGAAAATGTGTGGCGCATTACGAAGTGTAAAATACGACAGCGGAGACCCCGGACTGTTGAACGACTGAAGCTCTACATAAAACAAAAATGGAAAAAAAATTCCACTTTCAAAGCTTCAACAATTAGTTTCCTCAGTTCCCAAACCTTTATTGAGTGTTGTTAAAAGAAAAAGTGATGTAACACAGTGGTGAACATGCCCTTTCCCAACTACTCTGGCACGTGTTGCAGCCATGAAATTCCAAGTTAGTTATTATTTGCAAAAAAAAATAAAGTTTATGAGTTTGAACATCAAATATCTTGTCTTTGTAGTGCATTCAATTGAATATGGGTTGAAAAGGATTTGCAAATCATTGTATTCCGTTTATATTTACATCTAACACAATTTCCCAACTCATATGGAAACGGGGTTTGTAAAACATGGTCAACGAATGACACTGTGGCTGGTGTACATGTACACTGTATGTTCTTGCAAAGCTAAGCCATAAATTATTTTAGCCGTCAGTTTTAAAACGTCTTGTGTGGGAATGACGTCAAACTAAAGGATCCATGGGACCTCCACCCGTGGAAAGGATGGAGGCGCGCATGAGACTCGCGGTCAATCAATAGCATTTTTCCTCACAGCATCAAGGACAAGGGTGAGGACATCGACGGGACAAACTGGCAGCTCATCGTTTGAACATTGTTCTCCATCTTTTGTGCGTCTCTGCTTACATTCTCTCCTCTGAGCTGTCGGTCGATGCTGCCGGGGAGAACCATTCTTAGAAGAAAATCACTAGCTGAGCTAAGCCACGAAGTCACATTCGTCAAGTGTATTCCTTGTGATCGGTAACTGTTTTAATCTCAGCTCCACTGCTTAGACTGCAAAGTCCAGCGGCAGGTTCGCTCTGGAGTGCAGAATATTGCTCTTCTTGGCATGCAATACACCACCTGCATGCACGAAGTGGAAAGCCTGTCCGAGTCATTGAACAAACAAACTAAAGTCAGCAAGGCCTATAAACTCTAATAACTCATATGAGAATAAACTCATGCGTTTATGTCAGGGTGAGAAGCAATATTTCCTCTGTTTTTTATGTGCATTCATTGGACCACATGTGAGCAACATCAGACCTGCACATTCACACCACACCTGTCCCAAAGCTGACATAAGTTAAATGTTTTATTATAATAAACAAAAACAGAGCATTATATTATTTTAAAATGCACTGTAAGAGTTTTGGCCCATTTACAATGAAAATAAAAAAATATTGATTTTCATGAGCTGTTCAATGTCTGGTTGGGGGGTCCTGTTGTGAAATAATTTGTGATAGTCCCCCTTAAAACATTCACCTTTTGCATAATGAAACGTGTGCTGCAGCACAAGTATGGGATACAGTGTACTACTTTTTGTCTGTGAAACAATATGAGCAACACCAGACCTGCACTTTAGCGTCACACCTGTCCCAAAGCTGATGTAACAAATTACACGTTTTACAAACCCCGTTTCCATATGAGTTGAGAAATTGTGTTAAATGTAAATATAAACGGAATACAATGATTTGCAAATCATTTTCAACCCATATTCAATTGAATATGCTACAAAAACAACCTATTTGATGTTCAAACTGATAAACATTTTTTTTTAACTTTAGAATTTGATGTCAGCAACACTTGACAAAAAAGCTGGGAAAGGTGGCAATAAATACTGATAAAGTTGGGGAATGCTCATCAAACGCTTATTTGGAACATCCCACATATGTGCAGGCTAATTGGGAACAGGTGGGTGCCATGGCCATTGAGTATAAAAACAGCTTCCCAAAAAATGCTCAGTCTTTCACAAGAAAGGATGGGGCAAGGTACACCCCTTTGTCCACAACTGCGTGAGTAAATAGTCAAACAGTTGTGCAATGTGCAATTTCAATACATTTAGGGATTTCAACATCTACGGTCCATAATATCATCAAAAGGTTCAGAGAATCTGGAGAAATCACTCCACGTAAGCGGCATGGCCGGAAACCAACATTAAATGACCGTGACCTTCGATCCCTCAGACGGCACTGTATCAAAAACCGACATCAAACTCTAAAGGATATCACCACATGGGCTCAGGAACACTTCAGAAAACCACTGTCACTAAATACAGTTCGTCGCTGCATCTGTGAGTGCAAGTTAAAGCTCTACTTCGCAAAGCGTAAGCCATCTATCAACAACATCCAGAAACGCCGCCGGCTTCTCTGGGCCCGAGATCATCTAATATGGACTGATGCAAAGTGGACGAGTGTTCTGTGGTCTGACGAGTCCACATTTTAAATTGTTTTTGGAAATATTCGACATTGTGTCATCTGGACCAAAGGGGAAGCGAACCATCCAGACTGTTATCGAAGCAAAGTTGAAAAGCCAGCATCTGTGATGGTATGGGGGTGCATTAGTGCCCAAGGCATGGGTAACACACATATCTGTGAAGGCACCATTAATGCTGAAAGGTACATACAGGTTTTGGAAGAAGATATGCTGCCATCTAAGCGCCGTGTTTTTCATGGACGCCCCTGCTTATTTCAGCAAGACAATGCCAAGCCACATTCAGCACATGTTAAAAAGTGTGGCTTCATAAAAAAACAGTGTGGGAACTTTCCTGGCCCGCCTGCAGTGCAGACCTCTCTCCCATCGAAAATATGTGGCGCAATATGAAGCATAAAATACAACAGCGGAGACCACAGACAGTTGAACGACTGAAGCTCTACATAAAACAAAAATGGGAAAGAATTCCACTTTCAATTAGTTTCCTCGGCTCCCAAATGTTTATTGAGTGTTGTTAAAAGAAAAGGTGATGTAACACATTGGTGAACATGCCCTTTCCCTACTACTTTGGCACGTGTTACAGCCATGAAATACTAAGGAAATTATTATTTGCAAAAAAACAAAAAAATATGAGTTTGAACTTCAAATATCTTGTCTTTGTAGTGCATGCAATTGAATATGTGTTGAAAAGGATTTGCAAGTCATTGTATTTCGTTTATATTTACATCTAACACAATTTCCCAACTCATGGAAACAGGGTTTGTACTTATAACGCCATAAACATAACCATACAAATACTTATAACACCATAAACCTACTTATAAAGCCATTGTAGTGCATGCAATTGAATATGGGTTAAAAAGGATTTGCAAATCATTGTATTCCATTTACATTTACATTTAACAACAACTAACAACTCATATGGAAACAGGGTTTGTATCATTAATAATCAAATCAGAGCAGTCATTTCCATTAATTTCTTTGAACTCACAAACTAACCACAAGGCCACTGAGCAGGTTCAAGTCACATAAGTCACACAACAATTACCTCCTCTAGTAATTGATTACATTTTTTAGGGAGTAATTCCATTACTTTTGATCAAAGTAATAAGTAACTGTAATTAAATGCTTTTTAAAATGAAACTTTCATACACTGGCATTGGCCAATGTTCAAGGCTCCAATGTCGGCATTGTTTCAGAAGTGAACAAGTTGTATCAGACTGTCCGCACACACACGTGGAAAACCATCAGCTTTCAATCAAGCTAAGAGAGTTCGCCATGAACTTTGACCTCTAATAGACAAAAGTCTCCACTGTGTCATAGCAATTTAAATGCTAATCAATTCATTAGTGGGAACATCATTATCCTCTCTCTGCATTACAACTCGAGTTATGTCAATACACTCCTGTGATAAAAGGAGTGTCAACATGGGGATGGATGAAGGGAGCGGGGGTTAATGTTTTCATAGCGGTTGTGCTGCTTAGTCCTGCTAAGTACTGATTTTAAAGGAGGTTGGATTGAAATTCTCTGATCACTGTCTTTGAGTCAATCACTGCTTTTAATGAGAAGCACACACACACACACACACACTTCCTTAAAATGACTGGTGGCTAAACTTGAGAAGTGTGCGCGCCATGCAGCAAAACAGGAACACACAGCTCTGGTTTAATTATTATGCTAATGAATCTCCCAGCGGGGCTCAGAAGAGTGATGTAATGCAGAGAAATCCACATATAAACGCACTTTCACGCTGTTTTAGCACGTTTTAGATGTATTAGCGTGTCAATTTTCCACTTTATTGGATTATTGCGTTTTCTGTGTCAGCCCGCTAAAACGAGGACGGGGAATTCAACACGTGCCGAGAAAAGACAATCACCAGGGAGGAGCAGTTACACATGTTTTTAAATATGCTAAACTCCTCTTTTTCTGGCTGAGCCAGGTCTCTCGTAGGCAGTTTAATCAGAATCAGAATCAGAAATACTTCAATAATCTCTGAGGGGAAATTAAGATTTTCTGCACAATCCCATTCAAGAGCAAAAAACATTACAGGGAGATAGAACAGTAACGCTGACGGATCTGCGAACTCCCGGCACCCCTTACAAAAAAAGGATGAGAAACAGGTAAACGCTGGGGTAGGGGTGAAAAATAAATTAAGTCTAAAGATGGGCCCCTGGAGAGGGGGTCCAGACTGAGGCCAAGGAAAAAAAAACTCAGTTATAGCACACATGAACATGTGTGTAAGAGGGAAACATCAAAGATCACAAATGACATTAAAGACATTAAGAGAGTAGAGCTGATGCAACCAGTCACTTCTACACACAGCCACAAAAGTAAAACAACAACAAAAAAACAAACACAAAAAACATGTACACTGTGGTGGCCTCTGCGGTGTTCAACGCCATCATCTTGCTGGGGTAGTGGGAAGCATAGCCATAGACAGGAGCAGACCCAACACAGCAACCAAGAGAGCCGACTCCACCCTCGGCCGATCACCAACTCTCAGCTAGTGTCCAGTATAATAATAATTATAATAGTGGATTAGATGTATGGCCCTGCGATGAGGTGGCGACTTGTCCAGGGTGTACACCGCTGTCCGCCCGATTGTAGCTGAGATAGGCACCAGCGCCCCCCGCGACCCCAAAGGGAATAAGCGGTAGAGAATGGATGGATGGATGGATGGATGGATTAGATTTATATAGTGCTTTCCTAAACACTCAAAGCGTTTCACAGAGAAGTGAGAACCTATCATTCACCCACACTTGTTGGTGGTAAGCTACTTTCATTGCCACAGCTGCCCTGGGGTAGACTGACCGAAGTGTGGTTCACAGTTTGCGCCTATGGCTCCTCCGCCCACCACCATTCATCATTCATTCACCAGTGTGAGCGGCACGGTGGGTAAGGGTGTAGTGTCCTGCCCAAAGGCAAGGAGCGAACCTGCAACCCTCAGGTTTCTGGCACGGTCACTCTACCCACGACGCCATGCCGCCCCACGAGTCTACATGGATGAGCAAGGATGCCTCTAAGGAAACCAAGGTGTCTGATACTTGCTCATTCAGCCAAGACACTGTGAAGCTAGTCCTTCCCAAAGCTCAGCGCCAGCTCCGCAGCCCTGTCTCTTCATCTGCATCTCCTCCAGTTTCTCCACGGACTCTGATGTGGCAGACTGACCAAAGTGTGGTTCCCAGTTTGCGCCTATGGCTCCTCCGACCACCACCATTCATCATTCATTCACAAGTGTGAGCGGAACTGTGGGGAAGGGTGTAGTGTCCTGCCCAACAGGCAAGGAGCGAACCTGCAACCCTCAGGTTTCTGGCACGGTCACTCTACCCATGACGCCATGCCGCCCCACGAGTCTACATGGATGAGCGAGGATGCCTTTAAGGAGACCAAGGTGTCCGATACTTGCTCATTCAGCCAAGACACTGTGGAGCTTGTCCTTCCCGGCGCTCAGCGCCAGCTTCGCATCCCTGTCTCTTCATCTGCATCTCCTCCAGTCTCTCCATGGACTCTGGTGTGGCAGACTGACCGAAGTGTGGTTCCCAGTTTGCGCCTATGCCTCCTCTGACCACCACCATTAATCATTCAATCACCAGTGTGAGCGGCACTGGGGGGAAGGGTGAAGTGTCCTGCCCAAAAGGCAAGCAGCGAACCTGCAACCCTCAGGTTTCTGGCACGGCCACTCTACCCACGACGCCATGCCGCCCCAGGAGTCTACATGGATGTGCGAGGATGCCTCTAAGGAGACCAAGGTGTCCGATACTTGCTCATTCAGCCAAGACACTGTGAAGCTTGTCCTTCCCGGCGCTCAGCGCCAGCTCCGCAGCCCTGTCTCTTCATCCGTATCCCCTCCAGTCTCTCCACGGACTCTGGTGTGGCAGAAACCCAGCAGCTGGTCTTCATGGCCAAAAGGCAGATCCAGAAGTTCACAAAAAAGCACCGCAGAGGTCACGAAAGTGCCACCCCTTGTCACACAGTCCCAAAGCGACCCGGACAAAAAGGCAAAAAAAAACACAAGTGGGGAACATCAGGAGCACAGAGCTCCTACTATTACAGTGGGGCAAATTTTTTAACGGAATTTTATTTAGCCTAAACCCTATTTTAGCCACACTAAATCAACGTTTAAGGTTCTCTTCCTTGGATATATTTTTAAACGGGTAAGTACGCCGTCTATTTCTTGAATCTCCGGCTCTTAGCTTTGCATGGACTCATTGATCGTTTACAAACTGAGTTGGGAGAGGAAGTGACACCAGAAAGACAGCGCCTCACACTGGAAGAGACGTCAGAAATAACGCGCCGGAGCCAGCTTCAGAATAAAGCTGTTTCGTAACTCAGAGCTAACCACTGGAAATATGGAGACGAGTCATCCAGACATGTTTGTGGTTCTCCTTCCGTGGTTACAGACAGTTGTGGAAATCACACATGAATACCTTAAGAGAAAGTAATTGCAGCTATTTGGGATACAACACTTCCAATGTCCAGGTCAGCTGTGATTCTACTTACCGAAAAACGTTGTCCATTTGTTGAATGAGTGTCAACAAGAATGCGGACTCTAGTAGATGTGATCAAAAAAAGGTAGCGTGTGCTTTGAATAACCTGGCCGTCGAGGGAAAACTATGGAAAACGGCTAATGCTTTTGGACTGGCAATGCAGCCTGTATCAGTTTTTGTCCTCCATGTATGTCGCGGACTCAACGTCTAGGTCCAGAGTATATAAAGTCACCAAAAACAAATGGACAATGAAGGTGAAGGCAAAAGACTGAGGAATGTCCTAACCAGATATCTAGATCCCTAGTTTGATTGATGTAAAGTGTTCTTTATCCCATTGTTTAAATGTCTAATAAAGATTTGATTAGTTTATGATGGCTCAGGTGTAATTCACTACAATAGGGCCCCACAGCACACTGGATTCCAGTTCATTGAAATACCACAACACTGGATATAGTTCAAATGAGTTCAATTTAAATGTAAGAACTTGCCCACAAAGCCACACTTGACGTGACTATGACGTGCTTATTTTCTGAGCATGCGTACTAGGTCGCGTTGCGCCGGCGGACGGAGGAGGGGCAGGGGGACTTAAACGGTGGCATTGTTGTGTGTGGACACGGATACATTTAGGTGGGATTTACCCTGGATTACCTTCCCCGGTTTAGTGTAAATGGGGCCTAAGACTGTCAGTAGGCAGGTTTACTTCCTGTGTCCGTGCAAGTGAGCCATCGTCTCCTGTCATAAGCAATCTGCGTGTTTGAAGGTGTAAAGAGGCAGAACAAAGGTCCTCATCGCGCCTTCTTCATCGCCTCTACACGCATCAATCAGGGGGACATCACATCTATCAAAGACACACACACACTTATACAAACCGGTCAAAAAATAGGATCGTAGCCAAATGTGAAATTGGGTCCAACTCTGTGACCTCGGAGGCGTTCGGGCCATCGTCTTGTTTAATCACTCAGAAACTATGCAAATGCAGTGTGTGTGTGTTTTTGCGCGTCCACGCCAAACATGTCCTTTGAGACACAAATAGTCCATTGCATCACTTCCTGTGGTATTTATATTCCAAAAGGTTTGACAAGTGAGGAGACGATGCTCTCCCAGACATCAAAGCAGGAGAGACCTTCAGGAGGGAAACAAATACATTCTACTGTGCGAATGTCCGCATGAGGCTGATCGTACGTTGGTTTACACGACAACAAGCAACGTTTCACACACGGAAAATAATCTTAACACAATACTTTGCCGGTTGAAGGCGTGTGATACGCATGCCAGGCCACTAGTTGGCGACATCACTTTCTTATGAAACATTACAACCATGCATATGTGAAGCTACATTTTGTTCTGGAAAAAAATGCTTTAAAACTGAAAAATCAAATTTCCAACCATCAATTTTCTACCGCTTGTGCCTTTTTGGGGTCGCTGGAGCCTATCTCAGCTGCATTCGTGCGGTAGGCAGTGTACACCCTGGACAAGTTGCCACCTCATCGCAGGGCCAACACAGATAGACAGACAACATTCACACTCACGTTCACACACTAGGGCCAATTTAGTGTTGCCAATCAACCTATCCCCTGGTGCATGTCTTTGGAGGTGGGAGGAAGCCGGAGTACCCGGAGGGAACCCACGCAATCACGGGGAGAACACGCAAATGCTGTTATATATTTATACATACATCAGTGTATTTAAAATGGGATAAAAACAAATACAAAAATATTGAAATAATTATTTTAATGGGCCATCCTCTATTGACTGGACTCTCACTATTACAAACCCCGTTTCCATATGAGTTGGGAAATTGTGTTAGATGTAAATATAAACGGAATACAATGATTTGCAAATCATTTTCAACACATATTCAATTGAATATGCTAAAAAGACAACATATTTGATGTTCAAACTGATAAACATTTTTTTTGCAAATAATCATTAACTTTAGAATTTGATGCCAGCAGCACGTGACAAAGAAGTTGGGAAAAGTGGCAATAGATACTGATAAAGTTGAGGAATGCTCATCAAACACTTATTTGGAACATCCCACAGGTGTGCAGGCTAATTGGGAACAGGTGGGTGCCATGATTGGGTATAAAAACAGCTTCCCAAAAAATGCAAAATTTTTCACAAGAAAGGATGGGGCGAGGTACACTCCTTTGTGTAGTGTTTTACTTCTTGTCTTGCGCTCCTATTTAGGTGTCTTTTTCTCTTTTTTTGTATTTTCATGTAGTAGTTTCATGTCTTCCTTTGAGCGATATTTCCCGCATCTACTTTGTTTTAGCGATCAAGAATATTTCAGTTGTTTCTATCCTCCTTTGTGAGGACATTGTTGATTGTCATGTCATGTTCGGATTTACATTGTGGACACCGTCTTTGCTCCACATTAAGTCTTTGCTGTCGTCCAGCATTCTGTTTTTGTTTACTTTGTGGCCAGTTCAGTTTTAGTTTTGTTCTGCACAGCTATCCCTAAGCTTCAATGCCTTTCCTTACAGGCACTCACCTTTTGTTTATTTTTGGTTTAAGCATTAAATACCTTTTTACCTTCACACTGCCTCCTGCTGTATCCAACATCTACAAAGTAATTAGCTACCTGCTGCCACCTACTGATATGGAAGAATTTTACACGGTTACTCTGCCGAGCTCGAGACAGCACCGACACTCAACAACAACACATAATTTGCAGACTATGATTATTGGTTTGCAAA